>NW_020218496.1:127034-346021 GCF_003070985.1 Temnothorax curvispinosus | reverse complement strand
TATCGTGTATCTTCCTCTATCTCTCACGTCGACTCCGTCTCTCTCAGACTCCCGGAAGACGCATCCATTGAAATTACGAGAAGGTCTCAGAGTCACTTCCAGTTTTTCTAGGATCATTTTAACGGGTCTTCATGCCTCGGGACGTTAGAAGGCGTTCTCATGTATTCCGGCGTATGAGATTAAATCCCTCGCTAGATCGGAATTTAATCGGCCACCTCTCGTCCGCGACGCCACACTCGTTTCACGACTTTCAGTCCGCTCTGCACAATGTCGAGTCATTCGTATGACGTATGTATATCTGCTTCGCGGAATCGCGATGATAAGTTTTACGCAATGAAAGTTGAGCTAAATTCTGTTAGGTCGGGAGATAATGTATGTCGTCGCTTGGTCTCTTTACGTTACGCGGTTTATACACTCGCACGCGTAATTTATTCGAGAATTTAAATCAATAAAATCTTGGTGATTATTTTGCTAGTCGTAATTTTACGTTTTGTACGGATTATGCAGTGTTTCGCCGATATTTATTCGTAATTGATAATTTTTTATCTTCAAATAACTACATTTTTACCTTATAATTAAAAATTGTGAGTTTTCCCGGACGGGTTACGTGCTTCATTTTTCTTGCGTCCGATAATCGTAAAAATGTTTCGCCAGTCGCGGCGAAATATAAAATTTATGCCTCTATGTTTTCGCATGAAACATGAACCGTGCGCGAGATATCCAATATTTAAATTATACAGATATTAAATACGCATTATTTTTTCGAGTGATTTTTAGTCCGGTCCACATCGTCGAGCTTTGCGATGGAAATAACTGCACAAATATAATGTTTTCTGTTTTTTATTACAAGGAGTGCGAAAGAAGTATAGTGTGATCTTTTAGAATGCCTTATTTAATCCATGAAAGCTTTTAGTTCTTAATATTTCTACAATTCGACAAAAATCGTGACATTATTAATGACATGATTTAATTAACAATGACATAGAACGTTTTATTCATTTTTCTTACATTATAATGCATTTATAGTGGTTCCTAAATTGGGTTGTTAATCCTAGATTAAACAACTCTCAATATGATACTTCTTAATGAAATTAATGAATTATGCTGCGTTCGAAAATACTTGAAATTTTAATTTAGATAAAAAAAGAGCTTGAATTATTTCATTTATTCTATTATACACATTATACATATATCATTCATTTTTTCTTCCTTTTCGTTTTATAACCGAAACATGGTGTATTACTGCATGTTATAGATAATTATTTATTACTTCGCATTATTATACTTTTTTGTATATTATCACATTTTCTACGCATTATATTTTTTTCTATCTTAGATAGAGAAAGAAAACCAATTGAAGATAGAAATCGATGGAAGTTTGTATTTAACGACATATTGGCGCAATTGAGTTTTAAAAACTAAGAAATTACGATCAACGACAATCTCCTCGCACGTTGTTGGTGGTGTTTTCATTCGAATGTAGCGAAGTATAGGGTTCTTGTGAAACCTTTCTCTCTCTCTGAAGCTCTCCCGTGGCATCTGTTCATCCTCGCTTTGTCGGCGTTTCAAGCTGTGAAATTGCTCCGACTTATCATTCGAGCTAACGAGTCCCTAACCGTCTTCACACTTCACACTCTCCTCGGACTGTCTATTCTCTGCACCTTGTTCGCAACGGCGTAGAGCATCGGGGGCTATTTTTGGGCTGATGAGAATGTCTTTCGTTCCGTAATCGGCGCGAAACTACCCGGAAAAAGCTGCCACCCCATATCGCCGATGTAAAACGTTAACCGCACTGAGAGCCGATGGCCGCAAATTAATTTTGCGCCATGGAATCTGAACGAGAAGCGTTCCCGATTCGTCGACTGCGTTATTACGAAAAATAAAATTTAAAAAATTGCTCATGTAATGAAATATAAAATTTAAATAATTTCGTTATAGGGGAATTGATCAATTAAATCGAAATTGTTGGATAAAAATATATTTTACTAGATGATACGTATGTGAGTAATAACGAAAATTTAAAATATTTTAGTCTGATCGGCCGGTGCGGCCATTAGTAGACGCCGTTGGTTGTCGTATCTGTCCGACAAAAAAAAAGAGAGAGGTCGACTTGTCACCCTTGAGGACCGCGATGATTTCGAGAGGTAGGCGCGTCAGCAATCGTCTGTAATTTGTACCTCCGCCGACTTTGATGGGGCATTCATTGTTATTTTTATTCGTTCACTCGCGTCTCCTCGGTCGCAAGCGCGCTCACGCGTTGACCCTTTACTGCTTCGGCAAAATTAAAATTAATTAATCAGTGAGGTTACTATATATTTCTCTCTTGAACGTCTCCGCACGACGCAACGCCGAATCCGCGGGCAAACAGTCGCGTAATACGACTCGTCATCGATGACTGATTAAACGCGGAGATCAAGGAGTAGCCGTCGCGTCCACTTAGCCGAAGGATTCTCAATCGCGATAGCAATCAGTCGTGCCGCGTACCGTCGCCTCTCAAGAGGGATGAGGCACTCGCGAGAACGAGAGAGAAAGAAGGACCCGCGGCACCTCTTCTTCGAGGCACTCTACTCGAAGCATTTGCGAAGGATACGTCTCATCGATCGTCGGATTAATGACGCGCAAACCTGTTCTCTCTCTCTCTCTCTTTTTCTCGCGTCTCGCGCGAGACCGATGTTTACGCGCGATGCGGCGAGATATCACCGTTATACACTCGCCCGAGTCACTCGACTTAACGACAGAATCATCGGGGACAACACTGTGTTGCCAGTAACGGCGAGCACTTAGCTTAACGATCGGATAATTGATAACCGATAACCCGGTACGATCGTCGCCGGTGGCGCGATCGACGAGCGGCGGACTGTTTTCCGCCGCGGAAAATCGGCGCGGTCTTTCTGTCGCCGGTTTTCCTTTATCCGCGCGATCCATCATCGATCATCGTCCATTGCCGGAGTATGGCGATACCGCTCGCCGAGTCGCCGCTAATGACACGTCTCGCTACCCGGAGCATACCGATGAGACCGACGATCGTATTGCGTATGCATGCGAGAATGGGAAACGTCGCCGTACAAAGTTAAAACGGCAGAACGCGTCGATAATCATCGTCGCTCGTGTATAATCGAGCACAATTTACGAGGTGCGCTGTTGTCAGGCGGGCAAAACCCAGTAATTTTGCGCCCGAGGGAAAAAGACAAAGACAGAGTTACACCTCGCCATGCGAAAAGTAGCGCGTTTGTCACGCGCATTCGACTAATGGACGGATCGGTTGGTCCCCGCTGTTGCTTCGTCGATGCGCGATGACGATCATCGCGCGTTTTATACCGCGCCAGTCGTGTTTCCGGATGCGCGTGTAATCGCGAGGAATTATGGCCTGCGTTTGAGAAAGGCGCGTAAAAATTACGGCACGGCAGCCGTTACTTATTTTTAATCATTGGTTGCAAATTGCAAGGAAGTTAGCAGAATGTTTTATATCGTCACGTGAGGGGTACGCAAGTCGCGCAAGGTTGTGTGGAACCAGAGCAAAGCATGCGCGATAAGCGTCACGTGAGCGTAATATAAATGCAAGCATATTAAGCGAAAAAAGAGAGCTTATATTGAGGATATAGGTTGTTAGAAACAGGTTGAAATAATGGAGAATGTTTACTCATTAGTTTGAAATAAATGATTTATGTGTCATAAAATTACTATATTAATGATACGTTTCTATATACGAATGTATCTATTTTGAGAAGTGAAGAATTTTGAGTGGTGAAGAAAAGAATTATCCTGAAGATAATCTTATTTTCTGTATTTATTTATCGATTTCTACAACTACTTTCTTTAGAATCAATAGTACAATTTTGATACAAGTCGGTCGCGTACAATGTCTAAAAATCGTGTCGTATAAACAGACTTTAAGGCGAGGGAACTGTCAGCGGATTGACATTTCGAAACGATCGCGTCGTGGATCATCGGCGAGCCGGGCGATATTCAAGCTGACGATCACGTCCTCGTGGATCTGACTTCGTTGTCGACTCGTTACGTCACTCTTGTCGCTTCGCCATCGTGACCGGCGTTCGAGCTGTCGCGCCGATTGTCGACAGTCATCGGATACGATTGAAGAGTGCGACCTTCGCGCAATTAAAACCCCTTGAAGTTTCAGCGGGGCCGGATGAAAACGGTCGCCTTAGTTGACAATACAGGGTGTCCCTGACCAATCTCGCACCTTTCTCGAGACGCAGATCCTTCGATGTGTGTCTGCCATCGATTATTCCACGTCGGAGATCTGACAGAAAGCCATCAGTTTTTAATTTTTGACATTGAGTACTTCGGCAGTCGATAAATTTCCTGCTTAAACGAATTTAATTCCAGAACTTGTTCATTAATCTGACATGGTTTTTTTTATAGACGAGATACAGTATGAATATTAAATATGTGTCACTTTAACAAATAAATTTAAAATATTAGAAAAAGATAAAAAAAACTCTTGTACGTTGAACTATATATGATTAATATTTTCAATAGTAATTATGTAATATAATATAAATAATAAATTAAAACATATTACATGAAGCACGGTTCTAATTGATAATTGCGAATTTTATCGCATAAAGAAATACTTAAGTTGCAGGTAATTCCTGATTTCCATGAAATTAAAATATATATTTGAAGTCTATCTCGTTCTTTTGTAGTTGAGGGAAGGGTACGATTAGTCAGGGACACCCTGTATATTTACGGACCTGCGATGAATACGTTCTTAATGTGGCTCCCCCATAGATGAGAGCCGCACCTGAGTTAATCCGTCGTGCGTGTGTACACGCGATTATGCGTGGAAACGGGGGAACAAAACGAGCCGTTGACGCGCCGGAGATTGTCAAAAATCGCGGTGACTTGTCGTTGATTGATGATCGAACGAGCTCGTGAAAAATGCCAGGGACCAGGATGTTTTTCTCATCCGGGGAAAGCGGCTTTCTCCGTTGACGGAGAGAAACACTTATCGCAAATGCATAGCACTGTTATCGATTGCAGATCAGGCATTCTTTTGCGAAAAGAAATCAAGCTACAAAAGACTATCTTTTTTTGTCTTTTTTGCAGCTGCATTAGCAACGGCAATTAGTTATATTATAAAATACCTTTCAATTGCGCGTAAATATATTATATTTAAAAAATTAGCTTTAAAAAAAACAAAGAGCCAGATCAAATTAGTTAATTGAAATTTAAGTGAAATTAGTTCCACTCTTCTCTAATTGAAGATTAGAACAGTTAAATATCATAATTTAATACATCTTTTAGGATTTCTTATTGTATCTATTTTATGTTACCACTGTTAATAACGTTTAACGATTTCGTGGACGAGCGTGATTCAAATGATCGGTTTTACACGATCGTCCGCGAATCGATCGTCGCGCCGAAAAATGCCCGAAGCGATTAGAACTCTCCACCGAAGGGGTCGATCTGCAGTAGATCGCCGGCTTCTTAAAGACACCATATTACTAAAAGCGGTTGGCGAGAGAGACACGATTAGAATAATCGTCGTCACGACGCGACGGATCGTCGGTGGTCGTTTTGACCGTTTAGAGTAGTTTAAACTGTTTAACATAATGGCTGGCAAGAGACGATCGTCCCGTGCGCGAACGCCCGAATTCGGGGACCCAACAATTTGGCGGACTGTTCTCTAATGTCAACAGATTAGCCGTAATAGTGAAATTACACGTTCGCGTAATGTCTCACATATCGAGTCACGTCGTCTTGCCGTAATCCTTGTAATCGCGCGCTGCGGTTCGTCTCCTCTCTCTCTCTCTTTCTCCCCTCCCTTCTCTTTCTTTCCATCTTTATTCATTATTTATGCTTTCTCTCGTTTTCTGTCTCTCCTCTCTCTCTCTCTCTCTCTCTCTCTCTCTCTCTCTCTCTCTCTCTCTCTCTCTCTTTCTTTCTCTCTCTTTCTGAATATCACCATGTCTCATCCCTTGTCTTCCCGTCCGCCTACGGTTCCGTCGAGGAGATTTTGGTAATGCTAGGGTTAGACATTATACCCGGGGACGAGAGGTCAAACGGGTTTATGGAGCAGATTACATGCATTATTTTTGTGCTCGATCCGCTCGACGGCGAAATGGCCGGTAATTCGTCTGACATTCGACTCTGGCCGCGTCTGGACCGGAGAAATGAGATTTCTCGCGCGCGCAGAATGCGACGAGGGTCTGGTGGAAATTCGCGGGCGAACACTCGTTCTATATTGTTAGCCCTTAATGCAGTGTCGAGTGAGTCTCTGAAAAGTTCCTACCTCTGATTACTGTGAAATTTTTAGGTACACGAGTAAACTTGCTATTTTTTAGAGAGAGAAAAATCTCAGGGGAATTTTTGGCCACTCGGAGAGAGAAATTACAGCTTTAGTTTTTTTTTATTTAATTTCTTTATTATCTTCTTTTCTTGGTATACGAAGGTATATATTTGGTGGTTCCGTAATTTTTTATTAGTTTTCGCAATAAGGTTGCGTGGTCAAATTACGTCAGAAAACACAGCTCTAATGGCACGTCACTCCTATAAACGCCTGGACGATGGACGCGTTGACCGCCGTTACGAGATCGGTCGTTGACCGCCGTGGCTTTTCTTGTTTCGCGGCAATAAAGTTTTTGCATCGCGCTCGCAAGCGGGATGATCGCTCGCGGGACAGAGACTCTCTAGAAGCGTAACCTCGCGAAAATATTTCGCATGCAGGAATGTCTTGATTGTTGGCTCGGAAATAAACATAACGATGCGGAACTTGAGAAGAATACCGTGATAATTCGACAATGTCCGACGAAAGAAATGTTCAGCTTATCACAATGTTGTAATTTAGTCATACAAAACAGATACCTCTAATATAGATCAATATATCTCATTCGAATTTTAGATGTCACAATCTTTTAAATTAGATTTCTGTAATATAATATTATATGAAATCAAAATTCAATTTTGTTACATTAAATTTTATAAATATCAAAAAATAAAAAAATAACTTAAAAATATATATATATATATTAAAATACAAATATTTTTATATTTTTATTTTTATATTTTTTGACATCTAAATTGTATTCTCCATATTAAAAGTTACGCATATAAATTAATTATATAGCATTCGTAATTTTACTGATAGTATTTATGATATGTATATGTGATATATACATGTATCTATGTAGCTGCTATACTATGTTGCCAATAATATTGGTTAATATAACGCCTGTAGCTTTTCAAGCGACAATTTACTTCAAGAAATTGAATTTGCATGCATGAATATCTTAGACGTCGAAATATATCGGCGGAATTACAACCGACGTCGGACTGGTTCGCGTCGCAAATCAAGTAAAGGCGCGCCGTCCTTTGGTATTATAATCGACCCTCTTATTGTTAGACATCGAGAGAAACGTCGAGCGTGACGCGCGCGTCCTCCGATCGCAAAGTTACGCGTCGCCCTCTCGCCCGGATAATAATGATTTCACGGGATCGAAGGATGACGCGCGATGGCGTCCCCGGGGGAGCGAGAAGTGGCTGATCCATTGTTACGCTATCTCTCCTATTCCGCGCGCCGCGTTTAATGCATAATCTATTACGGGCTTTTAACAATACGAACCTCGCCTCTCTCGCCGCGAAGCGGCTAGTCGAGCGCTCGCCTCTTCATCCTCGAGGGTGCCGACGAATCGATCTTCCGCGTGCCGTACCCTCATATTTCACGAATGTTTTGACGTCTGCTTCGTAAGCATCCGCAGTAAGGGTGGATCGACGACGATCAGGAGGCGGAAGGAAGGAAGGAAGGAAGAGGAGGATTCGCCTTGTCCTATTCTCTTCTCTTCCTTCGGTGCTTTCTCGCGTAGAAAGTACGCTACTCTCTCGATCTCCGGCTTTGTCCACTCGCTGATACCACCCACAATATAGTCTTTATATCGCAGGTATAACGTCGGATCTAGTAGGAGTCGAGATAGACGATTGTATGACGGGTTTTTGACGTGCACGAATAATGGCCAGTCACCGTGAACAAGATCATCATTAACGAAAGATGGTGCTGTACACATTTCGTGTGCTTATATTAACGATGATGTCACCGCGAAGCTACGAGGTCTGTATTATGAGATTTGTTATGATCATTCGATGGGTAAAATGGGAGTGTAGTCACTTCGTTTGTCTGAAATACAATCCACTCAACGAGAAACCGTCTGTTTGTCATTGTCACGAAGGAGCGTAATATGCGAAGAAAAGTGAGTAAGAGGACAGACATGGAAAAGAGAGCGATAACGAGAGACAGACGTAAAGTAATTTAATGAATCTTGAAGAATATCCATTATACAAGTAACTAATGTAGCGATATAAATAAAACTCTAGTGGTTTCTGCATTATAAAATTAGTGTTAAAATTAAAATAAGAATAATGCGAACAATGGGGGTGAGTTAGTAACAAACAAAATAAGAACAACATAAAATTTAGTTGTAAAAAGTGGAGTAATTGAGGAAGCCAACAATCTATGTACGAACCATGTTATGTTCAATCTCATTTAATCGTGACAGCGGTAAAGTGCCGGCAAATATCCTTGAAAATCAAAGAACGTCCATCGTTCACGCACACAGAAGGCGTCACGGGGTTCGTTAGAAATCCATTCCCGACACGTGATGTCGATCGTTGTCCCACAATCGTTAAATAAAGAAACGCGTGAGGTCCGGCGGAGTATCAAGAGCCGGATTGGCGCGGTGAGAGGGTGAGGGAGATCGATGAGAAAGAAAGAAGGCAAGGGTGATTATACGATATCGTTCGGATTCTTCTCGTAGCCCCCTTCATTCTTCCCTCTCTTGCCTCTCTTCTTCTACTCTCTTCTCTGCCGGTTCGCCCGTCCCTTCGAATGCGTTCTACCGTTCGCGAAGTCATTCGACGAGTTTCGTCGCGTCATTTCCCGTAATGCGATATATACCGTCGAAATCTCGAGCATCATTCCGTGGCTATTAATCTATTGGCGGCGCTCCAAGGCCAATGCACTTCCCGATATACATATTCAATGACGGTAGCGCGCCATCAAGGACGAAGAGACGGGTAATTGCGTGAAAAAGAGCTTTTCCTGTGCCGAGTCGTCGACGATCGATCGGCGATGTTCCTATATACATACTAAATCGCCTAGATCATCACTCGTATGAAATACCTTATATTAATAATAGAATTATTAATAGAATTAAAAGTTTAAAGTAGAAATTATACATTCTCTCTTTTTTTTTAACTATTTATAGAATCTATTAGCTAGAGAATCTTTCATAGCAAAAGTATTACAATGACTATACTTGTTAAACGCATGTTTTATAGAGGGTTATTAATTCTGGATCCTTAAAAAAGATGGTGTTTGAAATAAAATACGTGCAAAATACGTGACTTTAAAATTTGGGTTATCGTCGCCGCAAACGCGCCGTGTGCGTGGGCTTAAAGTACCGCAACACAGTATCTCGCTTTAATATAGATCTCGTATAGCGTTTTACAGTTCTCATGGGACATGTGTGCGAGCTTTAATGCGGCATTTAACGCGATAATTATTCGTAATGTACACATACCGCTCGCTCGCTCGCTCGCCCGCCTCGTTCTCTCGAAGGAAACTCGCGATAATCGACAGATGCGCGCGAGGCCGTAGCCCATCGCGTCCGTTTTGTTTCGCCCCGTCGATAAATCGATTTGCACAAATTGCGCACTTTGACGTCACTTTATTAATCAGGAAGAGCCGAGCCGGGCGAAGGAAGGAACACGGGCGCGCGCCGCTACGGGCTCTTCGGATCCCGTACGTAACCGGCGTCAATTAAGCCGACAGCTAAATGATCAATTATAGTTAATCGATGATAATGCACGATCCAGCAGCGGCTGGCAGTGGCAAATTCTATCCGGGGCCCGAACTTTTCTCTCTCCGCTTGTTGTTTCGCTACACCATGCTATACCATGCTAGCCGAGCGAGTTACTTCCTCCTCGGCGAACTCGCTGTTTCCTTTCTCGCCTGTTGCGTGCAAGTGACTTCGATCGTAGAGAATCGCCCGAGGGAGAAATGTCTTACGTCTACCTACGACCACAGAGCCATTTTGTAAGCGTCCCGCGTCGATAAGCTGCATCGAATTACGCCGTTACCTTGACAAGTATTTTTAGGGCGCCACGGCTAATCAACTCGTTTCCTAAATTTCGCTATATTTTCCCTGTAATCCGTTCTTGGTCTAGCTAACTGAAAAATTGAAGAACGACGCGACTCTCTGAGAATGCACCTTGATTTTTTCCACTTTTTTTTTAGCACGCCATTGAGTAATTTCGCCGCTTTCTGATTACTAACGCAATTACAGTTCTTTTATGGGGCGCAGGGAGTGCAGGGACACAAACATAGAAATTTACTTCGTTCCAATATTTAGCTTATATGGTTCATAACTATATATTTTTCTGTTTTTCTGCTTGTTCTCGTAAAAGTTACTACTTACTGAAGAAACTTTTGAAAATAGGGAATCTTTTTAAGCAAGAGTTCCAATAATGAAGCATAACAAAAACACATTCGTGCATTGTCGAATCTTTCCATCAATAATTAATATAGAAATTATCATCAACTCAGTCTCTGTCGATCTTTCTGAATATCGAATCCCGCGAACACGGCAACTGCGGTCATCCTCGCAACGAAGATCTAAGCGGACGTGATTTACGCGATCCACATAACTTCGAAAAGCGGGCCTACCCTATTCGTCCGACGGAAACGAGGAATTCCTCCGGGCCGATTCGAGTACCATCGCGAATAAGATCTCGGGACGGGTTAACTCTCCGTCAGGAAGGGTCTGGATCGCGAGAACGTTAGGGCGTGGGCACACGCACATACCCACGGACGTGTTTGTGCACATACATACATACACACGTACACACGTAGGCCATCGCATATCGATCGGATATTTATGAAGATTCGGGAAGAATGGACGATGATTCGCATCTGCCGGGCCATTAGCCTTACCTACCTTATCCACGTCAGGGCCGTAGCTGGGGGCGCCAGGTGTGACCTCCACGGATCTCTAATGACGAGCCACGATAATCCTTACGGGCGATGCCGACTCGGATATATAGACGAGGAGATTGATATGCCTCGTTGAAGAGCAGACCGGAAAGCTATCGTCCTTCTCTCCCGCCCCCTTCGCATCCTCGCGATCCCCGCCAATTTTTCTCAAGATCTCGAAACCGTGACGGACGATACGGGTGATTAACGGGTGATCGTCTGGCCTTCCAGTTTGGCTCGCTGCCGGGACATTTTATGAAAATGATTTCTCTCAGTACCGAAGTGAAATTTTAATTAATACGCGCCAATAAATCTTTTAAATTAATTTATGCTTGAATTTTGACAACGTTAAAGCATTTTTCGTATATTTCATCTTCACACCGATCAGTTTTATATTTGGAGATATGACTTGATATTAACTTATTATACAGTTGGTTGAAGCTAATATACATCTATCCCTTAGTAGAATATTACAAAGTATAATTTTATGCGGTGCGTTTAGGATTTATTTTCCGGCTGTCAGCGTGTTTCATATTTGTGTGTCGCGTTCCCGTGTTTACGTCGACTTACAGGAACCATTTTCCAGCTGGTCTCGTACGAGGAACGTGTTTTGTGCTGATAAATCACCACTTGCTATGGATTACTAGCAAGTTTACGATTGTAGAAGTAGTACTTGTAAGTGCGACACGTCGGCATTTTTGTTTCTTCACCGTGACTCGCCTTACTATGCTAACTTGAGGATGATCGATGAGAGGTATAAGTACATACGTACTCGGCAACGGTTAAACCGGTCAAGATATCCAAGAACGTTTCTTGATATTAGCAAAGTCTTCAAATTCACTTCTTCAAATAAATTAACTAAATTAAATATAGATTTAGAAAAGGCATACAAAGTAGAAACTTGCGTTTCTGCACTAGCACGTTTCTCTTTAATCATCTTTTCCAATATTAGTGCAAATTTTAAGAAACCTCGTCGAGATTTAAGATACGAGGGAAACGTCTATATCTTTTAATCGAATCTTCGAAGCTGCTTCTTTTTCGCGCGACAGTCAAGATCGTAACGAGAACGGCAGAAACAAAGCGGCGCGGTCGTTCGGTCTCGCACGAGCAACGCGCATCCCGGGGTTATGTGCGGACACGTTAACTGGAGGGTGATCGATGAGCAGATTACTTTGCGGGTCCATGCGGCAACGGATGTTGGGAACGAGCACGTTTCGCGCGCCAGCAAGTACGAGAGAGAAAGAGAGAGAGAGAGAGATAGAGGGAGAACGCGAGAAAAAAATCGCGGCCTTTCTCGTACTCGCCAATATACGCGAGCTCTGCTTCTCCGCCGCGCCGCTCCGCTCTACTCGCTTTCTCGCTCGCTCGCGCCGACAGGAATTTCACCTACAACCTTTCGACGTCGAGGCTGCACGCCAAGGTTTGGAGAGGACCTTGTTATTAATCACGACGCTGCCATCTCCCAGAGCAACGTTCGCTCGTTAGTCGGGAGGGAGTGGAGAGAGGGGGACCGCGGGTACCGTGGTTTGCCCGCCGAGGGGCGAGGAGGAGGAGGAGAAGAAGAGAGAGGGAGGGTGGGCCATCTCTTAATTACTTCCGCGCCAATTAACACCGCCTCGAATAAAGAAGGGGGATACTCCACCACCAATAGGAGCATGGCTCTGAAAAAGCCAGCTGGTACGAAAACGCGATTTAATATAAAGCACATGAGTATGCGCGCTCTCGCGAAATCGGTCACACATCCCCGTGTGGAACCCTCGTTAGATTTGTCTCGTTTGGATGCATGTGGTTAGATCTTGTCATATACTATTCGACAACCACATCGATTTTCCATTCTTGAGCTCAATTAAGCGATTATAGTATCGGCCAAGTGTAGCAATTAATTTTGTAATTAACAATTAATCTCATAACTGTGTAATGCGATGTTATGATTTTTATTGAACGCCGCGACAGCGAGAAATAATAAATTAAAATGCAAAGTAATTAGACTGCGAATAGATATATAACTTAGAAATGCGAACATATAACTCTTTTAAAAGTAATGAAAAGGAAACGTGGGAAACAATACACTGGAAACATCGTATATACGTCCTAAGACGATATAATCGCGAGATCAGGCATACTTGAGCAAGATTCCGCTTGTGACTTAGCCGAGCATTCGCGAAGTTGGTAACAAAGTAAGCTGGTCACGTGCGATCGTAGTTCGGTGAATTCCATAGGATGAGGGAAAGCTCGAGACAGAAAGAAAGAGACTCGGCGGATGAGTGAGCAAGTCGAGATAGCCGAGAGGGATCAGCTGTGGCCTTCCAAAAGTGAAGTCCCGTGGGAAGTCAATCAACCAACCTTTCTTCGCTCATTGTGAAGGGAGGGTGACTTTGTCTGAATCCGCTAAAGCATACTTCATAGATACAATCGATATAGGTTTTTATTTTATTTGAATGATATGTCGAATCTATTGTCAGGATTTCTTTGGAAAATAGCTTTGGACATTATGTTGGTGGTTATAAAAGCTTAAATCACGAGTACAGGAAAATTGAATTATATATTGAATACTTTGTAAAAACTTGGGATTTTTATATTTTTTAAAGAGACTTGTCTGAATCTCTCTATTTTACTTGATGTGAGATAACAAGACTTTGTCGATTAAGGTTCATATACGAAGTTTGTTGAGACGAGAAATGGAGTATCTTTTCGATTACAGTACGGTCGACTTCGAGAATACTGATGTGGACTTCGTGGAATTATCCTATGGATAAAGATCGTTCATGCATTTTCTCCCGCGTGTAATCGCGCGAAATCGACTCACGCGTGTAAAGCAATGCGCGGCATAATAAAGGTTATCCGCGTCGCATACCACGATCACCGGCGATGAAACAACGCGCGCGTGGTGGCTGTGGGGATCAGAGAGAAGAGGACGTGGGGGAGGAGGCGGGGGGGGAGGTCGGTAGTTCACGCAGGATATGGCGATATCACGGTGTATATGGCGGTCGCGAGCGTGGTGATTCAAAGGGGGCGGTTCGCCGGAGACCCGGTTGCGCACAGCAAGTAGAGGGCGAATTGAGTGTAGAAGGGACGTCGGCGGCGGCGGTGGCGGCGGCGGCAGGAGGCGGTGGAGGACGAGAGACGGGAAGGGGAGGCAGTGAAACGTGAGCACGAAGGGTAGCGGGAGGGGTTTCGGTAAGGGGATGGGTTGGCGATTGGCATTTAATTAGCGGCCGGATGACCGCCGCCGCCTCCGGATCAATACGCCGCCCCCGGGGGCAGTGTGCAGGAGGCAGCGATCCCCTTTCGACTCCCCCGCGTCTCTTCCTCCACCACCTCCTCCTACTTTCCACCTACCGACCCCTTTGCTCCGAACAGAGTACACCGGGCAGAACCGAACTCGTTTGCTTCGTCTGCCGGGCGAAACCCTTTTGCTCTCCACCCACCACCGAAGGGTGGAACGAAATAGAAGCGGGTGGAGAGGAAGGGTGGGAAAGAGACGGGGAGAGGGTTGCCGCCGCGAGAGAGGTTTCTGCCGCTCCTTAACCTAACCTCCTGACCGAGCACCACGTGCGGGGAATATCCGGAAGCACTTCGGCAAAATAAAGAGAGCCGGCCGGATAAGTGCCGCGGATCCTTTTGCTTCGCGGCCGGGCGTTTACAGAATCCGGAAGAGAGACCGGCGATCGTCCTCTTCTTTCTCTTCTCCGTTTTCCGCACGGAAATCGTGGTATACTCCTGTACCCCTGTACCCGATATTTCGGGTTGACGATGCGCAATTATACGAATAATAGTCATTCGAGACGCCACGCCGGTTTTGAATGAATTATCAGAAAAAGGTAGAAACGCGAGAGATATCCGGCGTGTATTTTCAAAATGCGAGTTGTAACAGTAAAACACTGATATAAGTCAGTGAAAATAAAAGTCTGACGTGCAGCTGTCCTCATACATATTCACCATATCTCGTGAATTTTCTCGTAAATCCGAGATTCATCTCAAGATTTTTCAATTTTCTTTAAAAAACTAATTAGGTCACTGAATCTCAATTTTCACGATTTTTTGAGAACTGATTTAAAATTTCTCAAAGATTACGCTTCTGAGGTACCATGCTGATATGTCTTACGGAACGAACTTACAAAGTTTTTTTTTTACTTTTTCGGCAGCCCATAATTTTGATAAACGTTTCGAAGGCCGCGTTGGCGGTGAACGCGATGCTCTATTTGTTTGACTCATTCCGTTACGGCTCCTTTTTTTAATCTCGTCACTTTCGAGCGCGCAGTTCGAAAGTGCAAATCGGTTCTCTCGTCTTCCCTTCTCGCTCTCGTTCGCGCAAGAGTTAATCACGGTAAACAGACTTCATTGTTCCATAACGCGGCGGTTAAAAAGAGTAGAGAAGCATCGGTGGTGCATCGGACACAGTGCTCGTGCCAAATCAGTGTTTATGCTTAAAATTATGGCCGCTCGAGTAACAGCCTTTGGAAATATCGCCGCCGCGCTCGGAGGGTTCTCAATTCCGTAGCGGATGCCACGGAACCGGCCATTTACGATCGGCACAGTTCTTGAGGGAATCAGCAGCAGCGTGGATTGATACGTGCGCGCTCGCGTACGTTATTGCCGTAATAATTTA
This sequence comes from Temnothorax curvispinosus, assembly GCF_003070985.1. Lineage (NCBI taxonomy): Eukaryota > Metazoa > Arthropoda > Insecta > Hymenoptera > Formicidae > Temnothorax > Temnothorax curvispinosus. The sequence goes on along the minus strand of NW_020218496.1, from coordinate 330,425 downwards.
CATTGACAGGCCTATCTATATGTAAATGTCCGTATCATCCTCTAATAGCTCGAATTGATATCCTATCGATCAAAAATTACGTAACCTGACACACAAAGCGGCGGAAAAGATCGTCAGTCGGCACAACGTTGATTTCCGACATTATGATCGTATCCGTTGATTATGGCAGCATACTGTAGCGATGAAGTATGGTTAGAAATACGATTTTATAAGCCCATCTACTTATGCATGACAATCTCCAAGAACGATAGTTCTTTAATTTAATCAATAACTGTAATTGCGAGTTTGAAAGTGTATTTGTAATATTGAAAATAAGGTAATATTATTGAATTTTTTCTCGTCCGCGAAGTAATTTTATTCCATTATGTTGTAGCCAAGCTGAAATTTTTGCGAAAGCTCGGCCGGTTCGATCAAACGGCTCGACAGCACGCACTTACGACCCTTCAAACGCTCATTTCTACGTTGTTGCGCGGACGCTTTTTAAAATGTCAAGCAACGCCCAGGCTCATTTCCTCGGGGAGGTCGTCCGAACTACTTTAATTACACGTTCCGTTCTTAACGTCTTTATATTTCTTCGCGGGCATGCGGCGCGCAGATCCGCGCGGCATCAAACGCGTCTCGATTATACGCTTTTTACGATAACTTAATTGCACGTCTCTTCCCTCCGCGTGTCTTGCAGTCGAGAGGTGGCCGAATACCAAAGCGGAGCACCTCTGGCCTCCGACCGCTCCCTCCCCCTCTTTTTCCTCCTGCAGCCCTCGCGTCCACCTCGTTGTTTCTGAAGGAGTGTATAAAATACGGGACTTGTTAACAATGTTCGCACCTACACGCGCGTGCGCGGGCCCCTCGCACATGTGTATCTGGTCACCCATAAACACGCTGTATACCCCCGGCGAGGGGGCCCCTTTCGGCGACGACGACCTTCGGCCTCCGAGATCCTCCGGAGATATTTTATTCCCGAGGATTTTTATGAGCCGATATATCACACATCGACTGGATCCCGACGGGGTTGGCGTTATGCTTGAGGCCCTGATCGAAGAGAAAGGGGTCGGGCCGCTACGTGTACGCAACATCGTGCAAACTATCTTGGAGCGCATGTTGCACGTTGAAATCGCATTTTTAACGACACGAGATTTAATTTTATATCGCGAGTGTATAAAGCACCTGGAACGATTATAATTTTCTACGCGGTTGTGTACGAGATAAAAAACAATTTTATTGAAATCCATCACGCGGTGGTTTAAATAGGTTAATTAATATAATTTTACCGTTCACAAACATGGGAGCGAGTCAAATAAATTAAATGACATGTATTTTAATATTCCGGGATTAAGAGAGAAATAAATTATCAAGGAAGACATTAAGTATAGAATTAACTTAATATTGAAATGAATTGTGCGCTTATAATTTTGTAATTATGATATAGCGATTTCTCATATATTGGAAAGTAAATTAATATTTAATTTGAGCATCGCGCGCGCGCGCGCGCGTGTGTGTGTGAGACAAAGAGAAACGTTTTGACGTATTCTTCTAGATCGATTTTAGATCTCGTTTTGGAAGAGTTCGTGCGCTTGTCATATTCCAGGAAGAGCGACCGGTGAGACTATAATCACTCATCTCGTGGAATAATGGCGCGCGACGTGCGTGATGGGATTGCTTAATATCATCTTCGGGAACGATGTTACCGGTCAAACGGTCCGATTATCGATTTCCTGCGAACTGCACACCTCGTTCTTCCTCTCGAAACACGCCTTCTTGAGCTCATGACCTTAAGGCACGAGAAATGGCAATCACTATATATAATATATCGGCGAGTCGCCGCATGGCCGAATCTTTCGTTTCACTCGAGATCCTCGTCTTCACCTGTGAGAACTCCGCAGCACGCAGAACGAAATCGTAGGAAATTGCAGGGGACCGCGAGAAAAATTGTATTATTTTCTTTTTGTCACTGCGAATTTTACACACAAAATATCAGATCTCAAATAGCATTAAAAGAATGATAAATTAGTTTGTGTAAAAATAATTGAAATTACATTTCATAATATAGAATGAGAACATACGTGTCCAAGAATCTTATTTTATATAAGTTTTTGCAAAATCCTTAATTCGTGTTTATAACATACGTGGCATATTTTAATATTATAGTATTGCGTATAGCTCAGCAATACTTAAAGCCCCGCGATTTCAGTTTCCGCAATTTCTATTGTGAGGCTATTATGCCGAAACGTACGACGTTCTCGCGAAACGGGCGTTTGTCTGGAAACAGGATCCCGTGCCAGAAAGCCATCAGCCAGCCAGCCAGCCGGCCGACCGGCTGGCCGGCCGAACCTCGACGCTCGTCGCCGGAGCTTTCGTCGTCGACGAAATGTAAATCGCCGGTTCCCCCCGTGTACGTGAGCTCCGTCGAAATCGCGTGTGTCATTTCATTTGCAGAAGTGTGGCCGCGGAGTGTGTCACGGCATCGAAAGTTTCAGGTCGTTACGAGTCCGCCGCCACGAGTCAACCGATGCGGTGAGACAATAGGGTGCCCCTCCCGCACCCCAATGGCGGCCATTACGCGATTACGTGTCTGGGATCGCCCCGTACGTACACCCCGCTACCGAAGTTTAAGCGTTATTGACGAACGTCATTTCTGTAATGATAGCCCAACATGCGATTTTAGTATCTTGAAAGGGGGGAAGGGACTCGACAGGGGAACGAGCGAGGACGTTACGTTCCAAGACATTTAAACGCCGCTGACGTTTAGGTCGTGTATATACGTAAAATCGATAATAGTACTGTCATCCATACGGGAACGCTTAGGGAAATATTGTAATAATGATAAGATGACGTTGCATATCGCCTATCTGTTAACGCTGTGCTCTAGTTGCGTATCGCTTCACGCAGGTATCGTTTAACTTCGTTGTAATTCTCTAACGCAAGAAGTTAAAAAATATTATCTCGAGTCTGTTGCGCATATAGTTATAGACGTATTCGCGTAGCGAAAGATCGATAAAATTGACGCTATCATTTGTACCGTTGTAAATCACGTACAGCATTGGGTTAAAGGACATCGACTGCGTGCAGAACTACTTCATTGCAACAAATTGTATTCGATTGCCGTTTTGTTTTACATCAATTTGAAGGAACGAATCTCTTCGCGGTCGGACGGAGCTCATCTTGCGATATTCTCATCGCTTGGAAGCCAGGCTTCGCGTCGCTACCATCACGTCGATTGTCGATGAAACTGCGACGACGACCGGCGTGGCGCGGCCCCGCTGCCACCGGCCATTACGCCATTACGGTTCATTTTCGTTTAACAGCCGACGATCGTACGACGGCGCAAGGTGTGGCCGTCACGATGAAAAGTCAAGCGCACAAGGCGCAGCGAGACCGCTAGCTGCTAGACAATGGCGACCGATGATACTCCACCTTCGAAGAAACGACGACCCAATCGGAAATTGCCGATGGATAGGGACGATAGATGAAAAGCCGCTCTCTATTAAAATGTCTAGTCATTTTTTTAGGTGCGACCCGCGCGTTGTGATCGGGCCTCGTGTTTCTCGGCCGATCGAAGATCCATATTCGCTGGCACGAATAATTTTCCTTTTTCTCATTTTCCGCGTTTCTCTCGAAAAGTTGATAAATGCAGGCTCGAGTCTAAGAGGGTTAAGCAAGAAATTTCCAACGCTCATTCGCAACGTTTTGCCGGAATCCCCCTGAGTGCGGATATACGCATACGCACACGGGTATAATACGTGTGTGCGTAATATCCGCACGGCAATCACCGTTTTACGGTTAAACCGTCGGATTAAGTCCTCCCGCTACCTCTTCCGCCACGATGGCTATACACGGGCTCGGCGTGCAGCGTATCCCGGCCCTCAGTTATTTTTCGCATTTGCCCGCGAGATGTAATAACGAGATTTAGAAAACACTTTCCCGCGCCCTTCCCGGCGTTCGCCTACCTGTCCACGCGCGCAGCGATCAGAGAGGTAAACGAAAAAGGAAACGGGGGGAAAAAGGAGACAAGCAATTTTCTACTCACTGGTGAAAAGAAGGGTCACTCCCACAGGTGCGGAAAGAGTCCGGCTTTGTGGCTTTTCCGCAATGATTTTCCGAAATAATTAAGACGTACGAGTGTTTCTTTTGGTTGAAATTTTTCGACCTGTCACATACCAATGAAAGATTGAGACGTTTCTATGCGGCTATTACTGTCAAATCAGCGTGGGTTTAGGTATTCGTTAGTATAATAGACAAGCTACCCGTCCATTATATAGTTTCACTAAAGACATTTTAATTTCAAGAGAAACAACCGCATGATTTTTCGAGTGATCAAAATTATTGTAATAACAATTATTATTTAAGTGTATCGTTTTATTAATAAGTCATTACATAAAGTATTTGTTAGGTATTGACAATTAAAATATCGAATCTTTATAGTAATCGAAACCTTTGTGCAAATTTGAAGATAGAAAATAATCGATATGTAGCACATTGGGGAGGAAAATCTTGCACGTATTATTATATATTCTATGTATCGTCGCCGCGTTTTACGCTACATGTATCAGGGCCGGCAATCGGGGTGGCATTATTTCATCGGTCGGAAAAATAGCGGAGGGTGATCTTCCAGAGAGGCGGCCGGGCACACAAAGTTAGCATAGTCCGTGACTTAGTGGTCCTGGGGGTGTCGTCCGTCAACCCTCGAGAAGGACCTTTCTTATTTCGCAATATTTTGTTGCCGCCGCGATATTTATCGTTCATGCAGGACTGATGAGTGGGCGTCGTAAGCTGCAACAAGATATTGTTAAAGGAATTTAAGAAAATATGTAATCAGCAGTAATAAATAATCGGCATAGTGTAATAAATATATTATAAGTATTTTTTATAAATATCTTAAAAATATATACATTTAGTAAATCTGGAGACAATGATCGCATTATTTAATCATATAAGTTATATATAGGTATAATATAAGTATAATATATAAATATTATTACAAGTATTTCTTCGCGATTTTTCAGTGTTTCTCGTAAATTTTGGCCACTAGAACGGCGACGCACGTGCGTGCCAAGTTTCATATTCGCATAGACGTGATGACAGGCATATCTCTCTCTTTCTCTTTTCGTCGTTCGCTCTTGTTGGCACTCGAATATCCGGCCAGTTAATTCCGCTACATTTGAACGCGTCCCGGCGAAAACGGGCAGATATATCACATAAATTGCCATTGTGGTCGCGACAATATGCTAAACGCGCGGCGCGTTAACGGTCGGCTGTTAGCATTTCGTTATTCCGCCGGCGCGTGTACTATGTATATATATGCTATCCAGGATGAAAGATGCGCGCTCTTGAGGCTGAACGAAAAATCGCTTTGCTGTGGCAATATTTTTCTTTTTATTATTAGACGAACATCTCTCTAACGCGTATACACGCACTGTTGCGCCCAAGTTGACTAAACTGTGAATCATTTCTGTCTTCTTCAGTAGCTAAATACCGTCTAAATATCAATCATTTCTTCGAAATTAAAGGATATTTTAAACGATAACGAGCCATTTATTAATTTATATTTTAATTTGCGATTAAATGTTAATTATAAATACGTTCTCTCTAAATCTGAATCAGTGAATAGTCACTGATATCAATGTAAAGTATGCCACTTTTCATGAATCAGTGGCATACTTTACACTGATATCAGTGACTATTCACTGATTCAGATTTAGAGAGTTAGAAAAGTATCGCGCTACATATTATTATTATATACTGGAAATATTCGAACTCTGTTATCTCACACTTAGATTCGATACATGTAACATTTTTCAGTTTTTTTTTTTACCAAGCAAGAGCACGCGAAGTTCGCCCGTAGGATAATGCTGCTCCACGCACTCCGTTACCCGCGAAAGGGGGTGGGAGATCCGATCAGCACAATGCACGGGAGAGCCTAAATCCTCGAACTCATTAATGAGCTCGCGCAGTCCACGGGCGACGCGCCCACATATGCCAGGCTTTATACTTGAGGTTTAATTCGAGCCGGCCAAATTAATTTGCCACGATGAACGAGTCGGTGTGTGTATACCCTGTTAGCGTTGCGTTTCGAATCGGTCCAGATTAGCCCTGTTCATTAAACACGAGCGTGCGCGAAATCGACGGCATCGGGGCGCCGTCGGATTTGCACGGCGCGCAACGGCCCTGTAGTATCAGATCAGCATCATCGGCATCATCGTCGCCGAGAGCCGTCGAGTTTTCGGCACTTTCGCGTTACGCCTGCGCTTCCTGTAATCGACAGGCGTATCGGGGCCGAAATTTGCGGCCGACCCAGCAACAAGCACCGATGTTATCCGCGTTAATCTTCCGCTCCTAGCGGAAACGTTGATGAACTCGTCATAATGAAATCTCGATTTATTTCGGATGCGAGTTACAAGGATGCGCGATCGATCTTAATCGTAACGGGAAATGCATTGCATTTGATGTTAGGTTAAAAAAAAGACTGTCGTTTTAATTCTTTCCTTCAATTCTGTTGATTATTTCTTGTATTTAATGCTCGATTAATGCTAAACGTTAAATAATTACATTTTTTTGTACATTCATATTATAAGCAAAGTTGCGATAGACAGAAATGTAAAGAATTGTCAAGGAAAATTAAATAAAACTGTCAGTCGATTAATTAAGAGAATGTTCGACGTCCGCGTCGTCGATATTCAGCGTCCCCTTTAAGTCTCGTCCATCATCTTTTTCTTTTGTTCACTTGACGCAGAGTACTTCGAATAATAACCATTATCGCCCACAAATGACGCAAATGACGAACGTCCGTACAGTGTTTTCAAGTAATGATAATTAGTGGAGTGTCAAGAGATCTGATTTGTTGTTAGGCGATATTAGTTTCTCGGAGACGACGCTCGCGGAACACAATGGCGCACTGTGGAATTGTGTCGTTGGCTCGGTCGTTGATAATAATTACCAGGATAGCGGACGTTATTGAATGGAAATTTTGCGTAACTCGTGTAATCCGTATCCGGGCAATTAATTATTATACCGCGATAAGTCGCGATATTATTCTGTCCGTCCCTTGAGCAATACGCGGTCGGGCTGATTGCGCGCTAGCGTCATGTCATATATTATGCACGCATCATCGTGTTGCGTACATGCGCTTTCCAGCTGATTTCGGCGTATTTCCTCAATCGCTTAATGCACGTCCCGCATGATGATCATCATAACGATCAATGACAATGCGATGACGTCGATCTCTCCCTATATACTATCTTTCAAAGTTAGAGAGACGCGAAAAGTCGTTTAAAATAATCTATTGTAGATTATGCTGAATATTTTATTTAATCATGCATGGAGAGAATTTTCTCTTAAAATTTACCCTGAAATCATGGTAGTTGTGGGACAACATGTACCACCAAGAATTTTATGCGAGCTATTCTGATTAATATCCACCATAATAAAAAATATTAATATCTATTACATTAAAATATAAAATATGTTTGATTAATTTTACTAAAATATATCTAGAAAATTTCAATAATTTTTCAAAATTTACCAATCTGCTTGGTAATTTTTATCACGTTATTTGTAAAATGTCTTTTGTATATTTTAAAAATGCCTTGGTTACCAAGTTGTCCCAAGTTTGTAGTGAATTTAAGGGTAAAATATAACAAAAAATTCTCTCCGTGTGCATTAGGTTGTATACCGAACTATATCACAAACAAGTATATAATTGCAAATACAGAAGAAATTCTGAATGATCGACGCAATAGCAATATGTATAAACTTATAATTCTTATAAAATGACGTATAAGATAATTGGATATTTTCGTTGAGGTTAAACATTTTTATTCTTTCAAAAGAATTATAATCAATAAAAAGAGATTATAAAATTGAATAGTAATTTACAGTAGCATAAGTAGCGGAGAAAATCGAAAAACACCTGTAGACATCGAAATAACAAACTGTACATCATCACTGGTCTGTTTATTATAGCGCATCAGTTAAAACTCTGTCGCGTTCTTTCGCGAAATACCGGCGTTCCGGAAAACCTTTACTGATCGAGAATTTTTGGCCGTGGGGGTGCGATCGATCACGATCCGTATGACAGGCTCGATCGATCGATCGTTCGGTGAACGGCTCTCGGGAGCGCACGCAGTTAAGCGGTCTCTGTCTCTCTTACTCTTTCGCTCGACAAAAAGCCAGCTGCCGTGAACGTTAATTTCGGCACGCGCGCCGCGAGGCTTTTTAAGCGCCGTGATACAACGAAAAGCGCAACATGCAATGCAACTCAGCGCAACACCAAGCGCACATCCGAAGGATGCAGCTCGTTCTAAATATCGCGCACCTTGCGCTTGGTTAATTACGAGTTTATAGGGTACGCGCGCGTTCCCGTAATCCCTTTTTATGCGCGACTTTTGATGTACGTGGACACGTAACACAAATCTCGAGAACACGTATTCATTAACCGTCAATATCCTGCATTTTTAGAAGAAAAAATATTTGTACGAAAATTATTATAACAATAATCTTTATTTCGTCTATAGATTCTACGGTTTTTTATCAATGTACTCAATATTACATTATTATGATATCTCTTCTTTATTTCCTCCTCAGATGTATTACCATCCATAAGTTTTCTATGAATAATTATAAGTTTAGTTCAGACAAATATTTACGATATCCAATACGTATTTTCAATTTCCTTTTTTAAACGCTAGGATATTAAGAGCGTCAGACGGCGTATTGTCTGCTTACAACTCTAGATAAAAGTGGGTCGATAAAAATTGTAACAACAAACGCTAAAGATAAAAGTTGTCGTTGGAGAGGGGTCGCTTCCGAAGTATTAATCACGTAGGGAGATGGAAAGCGCCTTTAGAGAGACATTGCCGGAGCCGTTATCGCTCTAATCGAAAGACGTACAACCGCGAGGAAACATATACACGATCGTTACATACATATGCACCCGCTCGCGAACGCTCGTGCATTCTTAAGCAGCAAGTATCGAGGAAGGAGATGATAAAACCGCGTGGCGGCCTACAGGCGGCAATAAATGTTTCGAGGCTCGTAAAAATGTTATTACCTTCTGCGCGGCGCGATACCAGAAGACAGCGCGCGAAAGTAAAAGGGGGATGGCTGAGGTGATAGAGACACTCGGGCCAGAAACCTGCCGAATCCGTACAGTCGTACAACAGTGACGTAATAAATTGTGGACGAAAATAACTTGAAAAAAAATTCTACATTAATTATGGAGTTAGAGAATCTTTGTCCATAATTATTTCGGCACAGTTGCACATTTTTCTTCAATGAACAACTTCCTTTTTAAATATAGTGTTACCTTCAAATTATTCACAGTGCAAGTTGTATGACTGTAATTTGTTAGTTGTATATTTTCGGATATATTAAAGAGTAGGCACATTTACGCATTTAATTTTACATTGATTGAAGTAGCTGAAGAAAACTACACCTCATTGCAGGCTATAGCTACACGTGTGCACAACGAACTTGGATTGTGAATAATTTAAAAATAGAGCTGATATGCAAACCGACTTGTTCTGTGACTAGGAATCACATTTTCCAGTTAGCTCATTACTCCGAACTCGACATGCATGTAACGCAGCATATTGATCGGACTTGATACGTGAACTAGACTTTGATTCGCACGTGTGTAAGAGAAGTTGACTATCTTGTTTCGAAAAAGAGCTGAAATGAATGAATGCACACACCTTCCATGTAACTCGAGAAATGGCATTCTTCGTTGCGTGGGCAGTCTATTATCACCTTCGGAAGACAAATATATTGCTAGATGGAAGTGAAAGATCCAGGAAGTTTTACGTGTACAATATTAATAATGTAATATATAAATGCTATGTAGATCGCGCGTAAATATATTTTTGCTCAGAGTTTAATTTTTATTTTAAATATATCAGTGACGAATTATTAGTTATCAAATTGACACTAACACAGCTTTAACAACATTTTTTCTGGAATTATTTACAGAAAATATATTAAGAGATGAATTAAGAAAAAACACATATCTACACATAAAATTAATAAGCAAAATGATATTCTCAATTTAGTTGATTGTTATAAATCTGTTGCTTTTATAAAATGGAAAGGAAAAATTAAAAGGCCAATAAAAAAAGTTAGAAAATTATATTAATAAATTGGACAAAGATATCACAATGTAGAGAGCATTAATGAAATTCGCCTGCAAACAATAGGGAAATCGCCTGCGAGGCGCAAGATAACCGCGCGCACGCCTTTTTTATTCTAATACAATGCTCCCTCTTACGCATAGCAGCTTCGCTAATATCGCCGTATAATCTGTCGCCATTCCGAATAAATAACCTGCGGCGTGGCTAATAAAATTTCACCGCCTGCGAAATTTTGTCGGTCGTGTCGCCCTCGCGCGTCGCTTCTTCGCGCGACAGAAGATTCCCGGCGGATGCGTTTTTCACGGTGGCACGGGATACTGTCTATATAAAGACACATAGCCGAGCAGGGCAGGAGGCGGCACAGCGTGCACCGCGGCGCTTCATTTGTCTTTATATTAACGCTGCTGTGTAACGCCGTAACGGCGTTATGACGACAACACAACGGGTAGCGCCGGCGTCTACACTGCCGTGAAACAACTTTTTTACCCCTCTCAACGTTCTTTCGCTGCCCTTTTTTTCGCCTCTTTATATAAACCCGCTGCCGTTTTACGAGGGACGAAGGCAGCGCGAGAACTGCCCCTGATTCCAAATTATTACCCGTGCGAACGTCGCCGGGGGTTGCGTCTCCCGGCAAATTGCGTTTTCGCTGATACGGAAGATGCGCGATGATCGGGACCGAAAATAAAGTTAGGAAAGCGTATATTTATTTAAGTGTTTATTATGAAAAAAAAATCAACTTTGTTCTCAAATTGAATTGATCTTTTCGGCGAAAAAGAATAAACCGAAAGAAAATGTAATCATTAATTGTCTTCTGTCATTCTTTTAAATAAAATAACGAAACAATGTTATAAAAAATACTTGAGAGCTGTAAAAGTAAAACTAAAATTCCTTGCTAATGTATTATTGAAAGAGTAAATAAACTCGCGGTATATCTAAGAGCGATACGAGAAGCGATGTTACGTAAAATCTCGGACGGTCCCCCAAGCACATTAGCGCGATAATTGCGAGTCGAAGTTTCCTAGTGCATATTCGTGTTGCTCGCGGGCGAACTTTCTATAATAGACACGGGGGGCTGAGGCGGAAGGGATGCTGCCTTCTCGTCTCGATGCAGCACGGCGACGACGAGATACGTCGATATCTCGATGTAGATACATACCGACCTGCAGGTAACTTGCAGCAGCGCGGAGAATGAAGTTTTCTGCCGCGTTCTCGTATATATAAAGTAATACCGATACGAGGTCGGCTCCTTTTCTTCTGCTCGAGGGAGAGGGGGGAGGGCAGTATTGGATGGTCGTTCCCAGGAGGTTAATTCCGAGTCGAAGGGCGGAAAATATTCACGGTTCCTTAAAATCCGACGAGCTTGTCTCTTACGAGCTTCCTCTGGGGTGGCGTTACGCCGAACGGTCACTCAAAATACAAGGAACCCCTGTCGCCCATTTTCCACTTGCCCACGGCGATCGTCTCTTAATCCGCGCATGAACAAAGCCTTCTTGTTAAATAGAAGGCGTCGCTGACGACTCTTTTTAAACGTTATATGATATTTTTCCCCATAACCTAATAGTCTCTCTACAATGACGCATTTGTTTTTGATTGCAGTCCATTCGCTGCACGGTGAACGGCTGCTCCTGCGAATCCTTCACACCCGGGAAACGTCATCTGCGCTACTGCGAGAACTGTCATCATGGATGGGTGCCTCACGGTAAGTCCAAGCACATTTCGAAAAAATTATAGAGCGTTCTGCGATATTGGAATTCTCGCGTTTCCATCGGGCAAACCTTTGAAAAAAAATAGAGGGAAAAAGAACGAAAAAAATGAATTGCGGGAAGATTTTTCCCGAGGATATTCCGGCGCCCTGGTGTCGCGTGCGCGCGCGGTTAAACGCAAATTTTCCAACTGTCAGCATACTTCATCCGACGGGCCCTCAGGGACGAAATTCAATTTTCCAACGATGACCGCCGCCCAACCCTCGTTGGGCATCGCGACCGCGCGCCACCCCTTTGCACAATAGAAAGGAGCGCTCGCGTGTACGCACACGTATCGAATACGCACGTATTCGCCGATATAAGATGTCGGGATACTTTATGCCCTCATAAGTTCCTGAATTCGAGGAGGTGATCCAGGGGCCGGTCGGCCACTGTTTCGCACAGTTTCATCGTCTGGGGCTATCTCGACACCCGGATGGCGAACACCCGTACGCGCGCGCACGCATGTACGTACAGGCGCATACGTCAAACCGCGCTTAAAATTCCGCCTGCTTGACCCGCGATAGATTGGACGCGGCGCAACATGGAATACATATCAATTTCGGGCTTCTCCTTTTCCGCCCGATCCCGTGGGAACGCAGTTGCACGCGCGCGTTCTCTTTTTTCCACTCGGCTCTTGCCCGGCTTCGATTCTCCGTGTTACGTCGGAACAAAAGGTGTCGCAATCTCGCGCGCGCATTTCGTTGCGCAAAAAGGCGCACGTTGCGAGCGGCGTACGTGGTAATTATTCTCGCGGATTGCCGGGTTCGCGAATACTCGTCGAAGACGGATTTAGAGAGTGATTAACAAACGCTTTAAGGTATAAAACGCGAGCGTGGTGCGTAATCAACGAGATAATCGAGCACTCAGACACTTGTCGGCCGCTCGCCGATTAGCGTAGTTTCGCATACATTTTTGTAGCATGCGCTTTTAGCTTGTGCGTAACCAATTAGCCATTAAATCTGTTATTTTCACGTGGCATCGGAGAGATATGATGAATATCGAGAAAAGAGTAACGGATCTGTTGCTATTGTTGTTTCATATACTCGTTTTGAATGTATCGTATATCAATATATATTATGTAACTGTTGGCATTTTAAAACAGAAATTTTCGTAAACTTACTGCAATATCGAATATCATAACAAATGTCGAAAACAAATTCATTGTTCACGTAATTAATATCCACGTTTTTACTGTATCATTAGGAAAAATATCGGTTGCTCGATACACCGATAATCCTATGTCTCGTGTTCTTGCATTTCATAAATCAGCATTCTTGTATGTCATTCAAAATTATCGATATAAAAGAGAAGACCGTAATAGGCGGAAATCAGTTTCGAAAATGCGAACGTAGTCATTTCTGTTTCGATATGACTGGTACGAATTTAAATTAAAAATCTCGTGGCCTATCATTGCTCTTTGTTTTAAACCGGTTTCGCGGATGAGAGAAAACGGATTCGTCATTATCGATCCGTCAGTGATTAGGATAATAATCTATGCACGTTCGTAGCGGTGAAAGTTGATCGTGCGTAACGGCAAAATTATTATCGAGATAACGAACAGTATCAATTAGATTACGTGAATTGGATGTGACGCGTGCAAAAAGTCACATTCACATATGAGCATAGTGTTATTATTCTTTTTAATAGGTAATTGTTAGAAAATGTTTACAATAGAAATTATAAGTATCTTATATCTTAATTATTTAATATTGTTTAGCTTAATTTAAATATCTTAATTTAATACCTTAATTTAATTTGGCTCAAGTTCTCAACACCGCGTAACCGGTTTTAATTTATGTTTTTGATTTTATGTTGAGGACTTAACACGTGTCGAACGAACTAAGTAGAGCATTGTTAACTGCCACTGAAGGTACGATGATGCGCGAGGGCCACGAGACTGTGAACGAAATCACGAGTAGTGCACTGACAAAGGCCTTTTTAAATTGTAATGAGCTGCCAAAGAGTGAATTATGTGCCGTCCAAGTGCCATCGAGTCCTCGGCGAACCCCATCCTATAAAACCCCGCCATGCACGCGTATATATCCTGGCATCCCTGTGGCCGCTCGGCCACCCCACGTCATGAATATATTTACATTGATCGGCCGTCTCGGCATTTTTCATTTGGCTCGTCGTTGTGTTCGGACGGGCCGAAGTGTGTCCATCCCTTCGATACTTTATTTATATCGACGGGATGGGACGTGTCTGTCTTTTCTCCATGCAGTTTTCATCGCACGGGAACTCGCGTATGAGCGATGAATCCGGCCCGACGCTAATGATCCTTTCGTCCTTGTCCGGAAATCCCTGGAGTTTAACAAGATGGCTTCCTGGGCCGCCCGTGCTCGCGAGATGCGTATCGCATACATGAACCGTCTAGGAGAGAGAAAGAGAGAGTTTGCTTTGAATGTCATATTTATAAAGCGTATCTTGCAAAGCTTGTACTTGATGAATTCTGACTGTAACCGCCTCAAATTTCGAATAAGAAGACGATATCGTTTGATGTTCATAAATCGTTTTCTATATTCTCGCGTCTCTCGCCAGATAATTTATCAGATCATTTTAAGCATACATTTTTACTTTGCGTAATATTAATATTTTTCCCGTCTCTCGTTTTGTACCTCAGACATCGTCGTATCTATCTCAGATAGCCTACCCTAATACGATAAAGCGCACGCGCCATCAGCATCGGGAACGATCGAGGAGTAACCTTGCGAGACCATTACACGCGGATTAACTTAAGCCGCGTTTTACGTACGTACGATATCCACGGCGGGCGGCTGGTCGCGCTGAAATAAAAATCACGGAAAGTAGATGCGCGCCTAATGAAGGGTTAGAATGGACGGCGGGGTACAGTTACGCGATTAAAGCCTCGATGTCGAGTATATAGCGACCTTCTTTCCGCCGCGGCGTAACCTCGGCGATAAGAGGATACGCGTACTCTAAATTCCATCCGCCCTTCCTGGTAATACACCGGGAGGAGCAATTTAGCGTACGGCTTGGCGCTCGACGAGAGGCAGAATTTTCCGAAGTTCGCCTTCAATACTTTACGTGCCTGCGCGAACCGGTCATCTACGCTCCAAGCAACCCTCGGCCGTCCACAATCTAGTCCAATTAAATGTTTTTCACCGCGCTTCATCGTCTGTCCAGTATTCGGTTTATTCGACGTCTTTTTATCGTGCCAGGCGTACACATCGCGGCACCTGACTCATAAAGCCATCGATTACACTCTGTCGATAATGAGTAGTATCCTTTATTACTCGGCTCGATGTATCCACGCGAGGCTCATTTCAACCTAAGAACTGCCGTGATCAGTCGGCCGAGCACATTGACAGAAGCGATTAGTATCACGCATCACGATAAAGTGTTGTTAAAAGAAAACAACACTTGCTTGTCTCCGTTGATTAATCCTCGATTACTCAATCTTAGATTGATACTTTCTCACACTACGGTCGATCATCCAGGCACGATCGTAACATTATTATTAATTGTTTGCTATTTATTCATTTTAGATATTTGTCTTGTTAACTATTGTCGTTTTCGCCTCTTGGAGATACTGTGGTAATAGTTAGTTTTAAGGTCTATCCTAAACCCCCCTCCCCCCTTCCCGACCAGAGATTAGCTTCCGTAAAATCGTACATCCGATTTTACGATTCGCCTAACGGGAAGAGGAGGAAGACGTCTCTCGACAACAAGAAGACGAACTATGCAGTTACGAACGGTGACAGGGTTGAAATGTAACATCTGCGCCTCCATCTGCACTTCTCACCGATCGGCAGCTGGCGGAAGATGAAGGAGGGAAAAGGGCCCCGCGGGGCCCCGAGGAAGACGTCGAACTTTGGCCCGCAAAAGGGCTACGCACGTCTCGGCGCGTGCACGATAAATCATTAAAAGGCGTAGCCCGGAGTGACGCCGCGCCGCCGTTAATAAACGCACCACCAAACTGTGAATTACGGCGGCCGTGAACGAGCGGGGGTTGCACGCGCCCCCCTGTCGCGGTCTTTGTTTCGCGTCAGCCTGTGATCAAGTTCCGCCAGGCAATGAGGGATGATTTACCTTCCATTCCGCGAAACACGCATTCGCAATTATTTATCTGAACGCTTATTACAGATCTCGATTATGATGTTTAGCATAACTGCATTAACTTTTAAGATCTATATTTTTATTACGAAAACATCTAAAGGTAAGAGCATTTAAAAGTCTTTTCTGATTATAATGTTCAGTTTTTTAAACTTGCAATAGTCATATTATAATTTATAGCTACGAAATAACTGAAAACAACAATTTTTGTCTTTAAGATTTTTTACATTTTACACTTAATATATGCTTTATGAATTTTGTAATTAACTTTGTAACGTTTGCGAAGATTTACTTTGATTGTGCAGATGTCAGTATTTTAACACAGAAATAGTTAACAGAATTCTACAATTAAATGCAATATCCTATATTTGTTTATACGATAGTCTCGTTTCTCTACATTTAACTAACAGAATAGAATTGTTTTTGTAAGGTATATATGTCAATTAATATGAGTCAGGTTACCATCGTCTTAAACACGACGATCGTAATGCGAATATATTTCATTACCACTGTTATATGATTCCATCGCGTAGTGCGAACGGGAACAAAGTTTAGAAGACTTCATCGTGGGGTGCTGCATTATGTCCTATCAAAAACACCGAGACGCGTCGTGCCTTTTAAAGCTTAAAAACACGGGCGTATTTGTTCTAATACGAAACCGATGCTAATGGTAATACATCATAGCCTGGGTCTCCGGCCACCCTATTCCATCCTTCCTCCCCTGCCACCTAGAAAACGTCACCATGAATCACAGCCGAGATGCTAATGTACCAATTTATCTCGTCCCAACTTTATTAAGACTTACTTTTTCTCGGCGCGAAGGGAACGAAAGACCACGGCCGTCCACGCCGCTCTCGCTCGTCTCGCCGGGACTTCAATTTACACATCCATGTGCATACAAACGTAATACGTATGTATACGTGCGTAAAAAGAAGATCGATATCGGGTGGGTGAGAGAACATCTATAGGCAGCGTCGAGAAACGGACTGACAAATTCCCGCGACGGAATACACGCTCGTAAATCATCGTCCGGTTTGGCGGCCGAAAGAAAGATGACGAGGTCGTCCTCCGTGGTGCTCCTCAAAATTCCTTCGGGTGTGACGCGTCGGCCCCGCTGTGCCGCATCATTGTCTCATCGTCATCATGTTCTATACACGCGAAAACTCTCCCCGTCTCCGAAATCGCTACGCAGGTCCATTAACGCGCCGAGCACCGGAGATGGCCTGCTTGCTATTTTGCACGCGGAGGCTTTGCCGATGCTATGTTGCACTTAAGAGATCGATAAAATTTTGTATTTTCGAAAAATATTTGACGAAACGCAAAAGAACGTTTTACATATCTAGCGTTAGCAATTATTCATATTCGCTCCAATATTTGATATTTGATATTAAATAATAGACATTCTGAGTTTCGCTAATAAAATATCTGCATTAAAAGGAGGATTATGGTTGCGTTCGAGGACATTAATGCTTTTTGCGATCAATTACAGTATCTAGATGACTTATATGGATATCTGAAATCCATCATCAAAAATGTTTTACAGGCTTTATTAAGAACTAAATAATAATCAAGAAATGTTCTAACGATACCACAAATTTCTTACACACATTAGCGTCGTCAATAAGTTACCCGACGTCCGTAGTTAATCCAGATTCCCAATTATCCCGTCAATAGGGTAAAACACTTGTCGAAGGAGCGAGCAAAGTGCACCGGACGACGGAAATAGCTGCCGGGCTCTGCCATATGGGCACGACGGGCGTACGACGGCCAGAATGTCGCTCGATAAATCCGGCGGGCATACAGATTTGTCACGCGCGCGAAAATAGACGTGGAATAAGCGAGGGAACCTGGACCATGGAGCGCGACGTCGAAGGCAGGGAGGGCGGGGGTACGAGCGAGAGACGAGCCGATGCACACCACGAGAAACGGTGGGCCGCGAGAGGGATGAGGAACGGGGACCGGACGCAGTTGGTGGGCCTCGACGTCGCCGCGTAAACACGGAGGCGCCGCGGCGCTTTACGACGCCTCGGTACCACGGCCGCTGTTTAACTTATCCGCGACTTTCTGGCACACAGGCCATTTTCACTGCCGGCCGCGTAACGACGACACGCGCTACATCGGCCCGAGACGCCTGTCGCGACGCCTTGCGAGGAGCCATCGTTGGCAGAAACGTCGTTCAAAATTGCAAACACGTTTTCGAATGCTCGAACGATGTAATCTCGTCAGCTTCTGGCTTGTAGGAAATATTTTCCCCGTATAGAGACGTAGACGCGTGCAATCGTGAAGCTTGTGAGCGTAACACATCAATCACGAAAGTTTAGGGTCTTCTAATTTTAGTTTTTCCTAGGTAATTTATTTATCACAAGTTGCGAGAAGAGAGTTCTGTAAAACGTGAGTTTATTTTAACGACCGTTATCAACA
Source organism: Temnothorax curvispinosus (assembly GCF_003070985.1). NCBI lineage: Eukaryota > Metazoa > Arthropoda > Insecta > Hymenoptera > Formicidae > Temnothorax > Temnothorax curvispinosus. The sequence goes on along the minus strand of NW_020218496.1, from coordinate 312,067 downwards.
TATTAGATGTTTTTTGTCAGAATGTTGGTAATACGAAGTTTGAACTCTCGGCATGCTATATAAGGTAGCGTCGGGGGAAATTCGAAGGGACAGTGTATCGAGTATGACGTCGACGGAAGGACATCGCGTCCCATCAACGCACCATAGGTTCCGATCTTACACTCGCGCGGCAATTCTCGGGATTAGGATTAAATATTGATGGCGCTGGCTGATACAGATTAATGTACATTCACCGGCACCTCGATCTTCTCAATCTAGCCGACGCGAGCGTTATTTGTCTCTCGTCCTCCGTCGGGAGAAACGTATAGGGCCCCCTCCCTCCTTTCCTCGGTCGATTCCATTCTCGCTTCTTCCATGACGAAGGACGAAGAGGGATCTCTGATTACCACCTCGGACGCACGGATTGTCGAGTTCTCTTATCTGCTTCGTTTCTCTCTATCGTGCCAAGTTCCCGTTCTTGCCGCGTCCCCTTAACCCCGCGCCCCTCGCTAGCCCCGTCCAACTTCGGTTATGATGAACGGTGTCGCTGGGGGAGGCATTTATCCCGAGATACAGCATCCTGGGGGAATCTATTAGCGTAGCCCTGGATAGATGCGAGCTTATTTACCCTCGCGATAACGTCGAATTATTTCGAGGAGCCGCGCGGCCGGAGATGGCCTCCCGATGAGATTCGAGATGAAAAATACACGTCTCGACGAAGAAATCAGATAAAAACCGAAAACACGTTAATATGAGAGATGGAATAATTTTTATAATTATTATGGATTTATTTTTTATTGTAACACACTGATCGTGATCTAATACTGTGTACGGTTTCACTAAGAACCACGCGCGTAATCGGTTATAATCGATTGGCGGTCGAGAGGCAAGATCGAGAGCGCGATCTCGTTGCGGAAGTGCTGTGACGAGAGCCGAGCCGATTAAAGAGTGCTGCGTAACGAGCGTTTCGGCCGTGATCGTTTGCTGTAATTAATGGCGGACATTGCGCCGGGACAGCCCCGCGTCGTGTAATAATCGGTAATTACTCGCGGTAATTAAATAATACGTTTATCGCGATGTGCGATCGATCAGCTGGGTGGCTCCGAATCGGCGGTCGAGTTGCGCCGCTCATGAGGACGACACGTCTCGTCCTCAGCGAGACCGGGACGATAAATCTCTTCGAGTTTACTCCCGCCTTGGCGATTTGCCCTGAAATTCGAGCGCCGCGAGATAATGTGGCGTTGAACGAAGCCGAGCATCGAGAGTGGTTCCCGTCTTCCCGTCGCTCGCGCACGAGTATACTCGGCCCTTATTTTCTCACTTAGACACCATTCGACGCCGCGTCTAAGCGGCAAGTGTGACTTTGAATTCCATTTGCCTAATGACCGGTTTCGCCGACGTCTGTTAACTTTATCCTCGGCTTGAATCGATTAATTCTTTTTTTCTCGCGATTAAAATAGGAAAGCTACAAGAGAGCAAGTGAATAATAGATTGAACGACGTTGATAAAGCTAAATGTGAAATTTATAACTTTTATTACTTTCTCGTCGAGTCGCGCGATAATATTATATTGTTCAAGAAATATCAAGAGTTACTTGAGAAAGTCTTAATTTTCATTATCAAATATTTTTGTAAAATTCGTCTTTGTCTTCGTAAAGTAAGCGAATTAGTTCTCTCTTAAAATTAGAAATTTATTAATAACTTGTAATATATTATCAAAGCGTGTGAATTCCATATACTTATTGTTAGAGATGCATTCGTCATATAATTTAGAAAAATGAGCGGCCAATATCTTTCTCTCGTCCGGCATAGTCTGGCGAAACGCGGATTAGTCCCCGTGATATCGGGGCAAACAAATGGCGCCATTCTTCCGAGAAACGTTCCACTTAATAATACGGATAACCCCGACGTCCGTTTTTCATCTGTAAAGACGTCCAGTTGCTCTTTCTTACACATTTGTCAGTCGCGGTCAGTTTTTGCAAGCATCGCTGTTCGTGATCGGACTGTCAAGTCGAAAACTTCCCACTTCCCTTCTTTTCGGAAAGAAGTCAAAAGGGCATTCCCCTTCGAAGAAGCTAACTCATGAGTATTCAAAACTGAGAATTATTTACACACGTAGGAATTCTATGAAAAGTATTTTTTTCAGTCAACTTTGCCATCACTCTGATAAAGTTAGCCATCTCTTTACATAATGGCGTTTTTGATAGTATGATTAGGTACATTTAAAGACAAGAGAGGCGTTTCAGTAAATTTTATTGTAAAGAAAATCAGTTCGAAATTGGGTGAAGAATTTTTAAATCAAAGATAATATTAATACAAGTTGATTGGAGATACTTTGTATAGACTAAAAGTATTACAACTTTGGCATATTTTCTATCGTCATAATTTATTTCAACATTCCAATTTGTTTAGGACGAGATTAAAATGTATTTCTCAGCTATTTTATATTTTCTGAAGCGATAAAGTGTTATTAGTGAATATGCAAAAGAGGACTAAAAAGACGATCGTGCAGCTGCTAAGCGGCAGACAGAATTGTGGGGACTATTTGACCGCAAGGGAAGAGAAGAGGATGCGGTCAACGGGGTCTTCGCGAGATTAATGTGTCGCCTCCTATCACCGGTGATTGACAGCCCCGTGACCGCGACAAAGTGCCGACGTCCAACGTACCATCTTGACCCTCCCTGCCCCGTCCCGCTTCGTCCTCTTAGTTTGTACACCAACGGCGACTTCTTCGGGAACGTCGCGTTATGGAGGTGCGCAATTACGGCCGCAACTGTCGTGCGTTATTGAAAGTTTACATCGTTCATTTTACGACAGCTTTCACATATTTTCTTTACCGTAGTTACGTGTGCTTCGTCAAATTTCGACCTTATCTCGAAGAATATTTAAATCGGGATGTAGATTAATATATCTAGTACAATTCTTTTTTTTAATTCATAAACACTACACGTGCGTAATTCTTGCTCCGATATTATATTCAAAAATGCCGGGAATTACAAAGCCACCGTGCCTAAAGCCGTATCCGACGAGCTTCCATAGCCATAACGAAAGAAAAGTTTTGTAAAACAGGTAGCATTGCTTTTCAGTCGATCCCGCGGGTCTGTCGGCAATTAGCCGGGCGGTCGCGGGGGTAATTAGATGAAGGTTTAATTGCAGGCACACTGCCTCGTCGTAGCTCGTAAACGAGAAAAGCTCGCCTGTCTCCGAGGTGCAATTCCCCGCATATTTACATCCCCCGCGGGACGCAAAAGGGCTGCGGAAAGGGATATAAGGCAGGAGAAAAGGGCCCGAACGCGCGGCGGTGGTGTAGGACGAGAGAAGGCGGCGAGACGGTCCCTTTCGACGGTTTTACCGCTCCCCCCGGCCGTCTTAAAAGAAAGGGTTAATTAAAAACAACAAAAGCTATCCGCGCCATTAGCGCTCGTTTGTATGCGCCGTGTTAGCGTTACATCCGGCGAGGAAGGGGGAAAGGGTTCTTTTGACGTACGACTTTGACCTTAACGAGGTTACGCGTCGGCAGCAACATCTCGGAGCATCTGCGAGGGATCGATATCGAGGTTGGCGATCGATCGGGGTGATGTGAAAAAAATATTCTGACCTCGAGAAGGGATTCGACCTCGGTCGACTACGGGCACGCGAATCTTCTCGGTCGCGTTTACTCCCCTTTACTCCTGATGAGACTGCACTTCTGCGCGCGGAAGGAGTGCAGGAAAGGACGAAACGGAAGGGCGTGCGTAAGGTCCCCCACACGCGGAAGCGCCGTGTCACGAGCCACGAGCATTTTAACGTCTCATGGACAACGTAATTGGACCAGGGGCCACGTTACACCCTCAATTTGGCAAACGTAGATAACTATCCGGCTCGCCGAAACCGCCGCTATCCTCCTCGCGTTTCTTGATGCCGATTAATGATTTAAAATCAAATAGGAGTGTACTGCGGAAGCGTCGTTGGTATAGCTCCGAATGCCGAAGATACTGAATTTCTTTACAGTTTTCAGTATAATAATTCATCAGATTGAGCTTATGGAAAAAGAGAATTTTAATTGCATACAAAAATCTAGAAAATTGATATTTATTTATATATAATAGTTCTTATGTAAAATTAAGTAGTTTTTGATCGGTTACTCTTATTATTATAATATTTTTTATTTTATTTAATATTTATATTATTTAGTATTGAGTATTAGCTATATTTATTATATATTCATGTTGGTAAGAGTTTAATAATGCACATGCTTTATTCCACACATTTCTACACAATTTCTACATAATTTAATTTCTTTACGTCAGTTGTACATTATTACAGATAATTTTATGAGTGTATAAGAATTTGCTAGAAACCGCTGCTGGATTTTGTCTAATGCTTCTCTCCGCTTTAAATCCCATCGTTGCATTCGTATTAATTATATTAAGTCTCGCGAATCATACAAACGGTATCCTCGCCGCGCCAGATTGTATTCCGCGACGGTCGCAACTAGGAATTTACTAAGATGGATGAGGACGTCGTGTCGGCTCGTGCCACACTCCGTAACGTGATGGTAATTAGCAAGAACTTGGAGTGGCCCCCGAGTTTGTTCAAAGTTGATTCGACCAAGTCCACGTCCGCCGCATTCGACGCACTCTTATTTCGCGCGGAATTATTTATCATTATTGTACCACTTTGCCGTCCACGATAGGTTACGAAGCGCGTATCTCTCCCAGGAGACCTCCAGGTACTGTTCCAGAAAGGCATAGCTAGATTAATTGAATTGGTTATTGCAAAAAGGACATGTGCCGTAAGAGATAAATTTTTATGAGTAAGTTAGTATTTAGACTATTACATATACTTATAAACAAGATTAATGAAATCAAATGAGATGAATGAGAATAACTATGCATTTGTATTATGTAATAAATTAAGGTGTATTGATACAACGTAATCAAATTTATTAGAAAGGCAAACATGTCACAAGCGTTTCTAAGATGAAAAAATAAGAAATATGCCAGTTATTAATACACACGCGTTTATCTCGAACCGTGTGCGTGCCATTTACTCCCGTTTAAATCTTACACAGTTTACTCAAAATCATGGATCGGGGTGAGCCGCGGTTGTATCCCATTCGTAAAACCAGCGAGGAGATTTTGCGCGGCAGATAAACGCGAAACGAGGTGCTACGAGAAATAAAGCGGGACGCCGAGAAACGGTTCTGTAATTACATGTTCGGAAGTACGCGGCTCTTGCAGATTGACATCAAGCTTTTCGGGCCGCGCCACGCCGCGCCGGCCCGCTCTCCGCGGCCCCGAGCGTGCCGTGCATAAGAAACTTTGTACCGGCCCGAGCGTAATTTCTGCGAAACAGTCGCGTTATCAGCACAAGACTCCTTAAGCGCTGAAAAAGCTATTGCGTTTATCGCGGCCTGATCTGACATTCTCCGCGAGGACTCTCGAACTCTTCTAATTTCCGAGCACAAGGGAGAGCGCGATATTGATCGTCTCAAACGAAGAAATGTGCTCGACTCTCTCTCTCTCTCTCTCTCTCTCTCCCTCTCTCGCTTTCTCTCTCGCACTTCTCGTTGAATAACCGGTGCCCTGATCTGACGATATTTCGCGATAAATAGCCGTATCTATTCCTTGAGGTGACTGCAAGAATCTCCGTCGACATTTATATGTCTCCCGTATATTCCTCTTGTCCGTCGCCTCCGCCTTCATCTCGGCCACGTCGGGCTCTAACCGGAGTTATCTCCCCCGCAAATATATATTAATGCGAGTGATATATCAGTTGGCCCCGCGAGGGACAAAACCTTAAATATTGGATAAGTTAGTCCGCGGTCTCAGCCCGCCGAGACCGAATCTCGGTGATGGATGGCCTGCCGCTGACTGTCATAACAACTTCGGCAGTACTTGCTCGATACTCGCGCGATGTCCACTGTGTCCAGAAGATCGAGAGGTTTGTGAGTAAAAGTGACTGCTTTTTCTCGTACGAACCATACCGGAAACTTTCGCATTTAGTGATCAGACCGAGATTGTTAATTCTCGATTACTACAGCAAATCTTGCTTACAATTAGTTCAATCTGGATTTGCTTTTAATATTCTATGTATGTATATGTAGATATCTTATAAATGTATAAAGGTGGATTTTTGTTTCGCTTTCGTATATCTCATGTTTAGCAATGAAAATCTATGCATACGAGCTACATCGTTAGGTTCAGGGACTGATAATTGGTTGGCCGGTATCCCAGAATGTTTTGAACGACCGTTTACCTAAAGGCATTGCAGTATTCTATTAGCTGAGAGGCTAAGTAGTGTCACGTCGACGCACCCGTCCCTCGAGGATCAACCCTTTGCCGGTCCCTGCATAATCCACGACCCCGCAGAGACCCAGCGCGAAATTAGAGGGCCCTTTCCAATCCGGCATCCTCCAGCGCCGCGAGAGATGATTTAGGGCAGAATTATCAGGAGGAATCCAATAACGAGGACCGCGGAATATGTACCGCGGTGAATTAAGATCCGGACGCGTCTCTCCCCTCGTTTCGAAGAATAAGAAAATGTCAACAGTCGTAAAATAATGAGCGAACACTCTATGATACATGGCAATTTATTTAAACTTTGTTGAAAACCAGACTGACTCAATTACAGAAAGTTAACTAAAGGAAATGAATGAAAATTAACTGTAAAAATAAATAAACTTTTTGCTTTATATTTTTATCAGTCTAAAATGCTGCCTGTTGCGAGAGATTAAATTAGTTTATATAGTTTGCTGTCATTGTCATTTACGTCATTCTCTAGTATGGATATCGCAACTTCCAACGAAGCGAGAAAACGCTTTCGAGAAAGAGTCGACCGCGACGGCGAGATCTTACAGAGAACAGATGTGCGTGAAACAGTCCGAGAGCATTCGCCGTTAAAGAAATCGATATAAGAGTACGTCAGCGGAATTTGCATGGCGTGGAACGAAGAGCACGTGAGGGACGAAGAGCGATCTCGCGTATCGCGTATCTTCTCGTTCCGCAGTATGTCCGAGGGGGAAAAAAAAATTCGGTAAATGTGCAGCGAACGTTCGTGGAAACGATAACGCGGCCCGATGTCACGAGAAGGGTTATCGGGCAAGACAACCGGCCTATGACATCGATCAGTCTGTGTCACTCGATGAACCTCGAGTATCGCTTAACATTAATTATTATTGCCTCTTCGACACTTTTCAGTGGCCGTGCAGAAAACATTATGTCCGTGTTTGTCGCGATAACCATGATAATCCCGGCTCGTTCGTGGAGGTTTCTCCGTACCGCCGGCTGTCGTCTCTCTCGGCGTGTTACGAAAACCGATCGCATCGGTGCTTGGTGCGTTTCTCTCGTGACAGATAGCGATATCTGTGTCATTGAAATCTTACGACGCACTTGCAGCGATCGCGCGGAACAGTTGATGTAAAGTCTTCTTATATGCAGTTCGCAATTAGCATGCGATTGCGTTTCGCCTAGTTAATCTACGATCAATGTAAAATATAATTCTTTTTATAAGTAAGCAGTTATCGTTAGATTTCTGAAGGAATCAGTTCGAATCTTGGTTAAGCATTAGGCATGATTATATTATATTTGATTGTCCGTTTTATTTAATTCTCGACATTGCACAAGAAATTATATGTAAATGAGATAGTTGATTATGGACACAAACAATGGACAAAATAACGAATATTACTATCGAACGTGCATATTTTAGATTTATATGTTATTTACGATAATAATAATTTTTAATACTGTGACATGAAATTTTCAAAGACATTCGCGATTTTGCAGTTCTATTTGTTTTCCCACAATATTTTAACGTGCCGCGAAAAGAAGGCAGCACTTTTCGATCTCGACGATGTGTATATCGCGTCCCGAGTAGCACGAAACCGCCCCACTTCGCAGCACCTAATATAACTCGCTATTCGATCGCATGCCTCCGGTTTTACGGTGTAAACAGACCGTTGGCGAGGCCCCGTCACTACGCGGATAAACTCGCCTTGACAGAGTGCAGGTCCCCCAGGAAATACTCGACCACGAAAATCTCGCAATACTCGCCGACGTGAATCCCTTTCCACGAGAGCCAACGAGGAAAAAAAGAGCCGAGGATCAATTTCCCTTGGACCGTACGGTCATATCTCCACGAACAGCTATATGGTCGAGAGCAACTGTTGTCACAGTGGGATTGGCGTTGTGCCATCTAAATGTTTCCTACATTGTAAACTTGGACGCAAGGACAATTATAGCGGCAGCGTCCAACATACCTATATCGCGTGCCTGTGATTTTAAATAATTTAATAGTCTTTTATTTCTCTTTACATTGTCGATAGTTTCTCAGACAAAATTTAATTAGTTTCCCTTGTTTATGAGTCACCATCAGTATTAGCTAAGAAAAACTATTTTTATAGAGATTTCTACTTTTAGAACACGAATGTTTATTTATCTATCTCGGGTCTGACGTCGCCGCTTGAGATTCCGAATGGAGAATCGATCGCCGCGCGCGTTGGACGACGACAACGAGGATCGGCACAAGAGCGGCGTATGCACGGATTATGAATGGAGGCAGTGTGCGGTCACGTCAATGCGTGAAGCGTGCGTGAGGTTAGTTACGCATCGTTTGCCGGCCCCAGGGGTGTATTCACTCCCGAGTAACTTACACCGAACGAGCGAGCACGGTGCTGCGGGGGTGCTATCACAACATGAGTCTCGCGTTACCGAGCAGCGATCGAAGTCGCGGAACGCGATAGGGACGGGAAAAACATCACTCCTGTAACGGGAGAAGCACGACACGTCAACGTCTTCGCTGTTACAAAAGTGGCGTGAAAGGATTTGTTTTTCCGAAGCGAAGGCGATGGGTGTAAGGGCGAAGAGAGAGAGTGAAAGAAGGAGAGATATAGAATGAGAGAGAACTTAACGCAGATTAAAAACGGTGCTACCGAAGGACCTCTGTGCTCTTTTCACGCGCCGCATCGAGTCGGCAGTGACAAAAACAAGAGATCGTAGCCATGTATTATGGATAGGCACGGACAGAGATCCGTTTGTGTTCACGGTATCGTCATGCAGTGGCGTACGTCTCGTTGAGACATCGAACGAGGGTGCTATCACGCTTGTCATCCGACAACTGGGAACAACATGAGCATCTAAAGGATGTAGTGAAGATATCTAAGAGACCGTCTAATATTTCAGACATCTGCTCGATGTCTTAGACGGCTTTTAGGCTTTTCTGTTTGACAAGTTGTTGGACGTGACAATCGTTGCGTAGGAAATGTTTAGTGTAGTGTTAATTAGTATCTACTTTCTGCTTTTTTTATTTTTTAAAATTGTATTCAAAGTCAGTAAGTGATTTTTGTTATTGTGCTATTGACAGTATAAGACATGATTATTTTTAAAGTTATGTATCTGCTCTAAAAAAATTAGAAGAGAGATATAATTGGAATTTTTTAATATCTATATATTTCGTTCGGTAAAGTTACTATTCTATTGTTTGCGAACAAAATTTTCGAAAGACCAGTCGATAAAAATTCACAGTGAAATTTGATGCTGTCCAGGAACGGGAGAAAGAAAAAGAGAGAGGGGGGCCGAATTCTCTCGATAAATGGCACATTCGCCGAAGTCGAGGCTACACCAATGCCGGCGCATAATTTCAGAGAAGGCGCAGCCATAAGGGGAGCGTTGAGTGGTGTAGGCTGTCGAACGCAGTTAATAACTGTCTAGTAACACAGTGGCAACGTTTCTTTCGCTCGAGTCTTGCGTTCATCGGTGATAATTACCACCGTGTTGGACAGTAATACCGTGCACTTAGACGATCCGTTTTATGGTGCATTGCGGCCATTTTTGTAGATCGAGTATCATCTCTTCGTCATAAGCGATTGGACTTATAAAACTTGGATATCGAACGGTTGGAATTCAAACTGCCGAGAACTCTACCGTACGTAAAACGTAAATAGATCTCAAATTTGTTTACGAGAAAATAACGTCAATCTTTTGCGACAGGAGAATAACGCATCAGCAATGATAGACGTTGTGTTCTGCATCTCTTTCATCGCTTATCCGAAAAACTATCGACAATCTCGCGAAGGAGAAATCGACTTGAAATTGCTTCTGGATTGCATCTGCGCTGCGATGTTTCATGCTAATTCAACGGTATCCCGTATATCGATGTGATCGCGATACGATAGAAGCCGCAATACGCGTCTGCAATCTGTGCGACTGTCTCGGCTCGCTCAATTTACCGCCGGATACGTGCGATCCGTTGCGAACGGCGGACAGCATGTGCTGGCGGGAGATAAGAGAAATTATCGTTAAAAACACGCCAGAGCGTGTCCGCTGTCGGCACGATTCCCGTCTCCCTTTTTCGTCCTGCGTCGTGAGGGCACCCCGTAAGCGGCCGCACTTAGGTTTTTGCCGGCCGGGCGAATCTCCAGTCGAATCGGAAAAAAAGCATCCGCGGTCGCGCGCGCGCGCGCTCGACGGAACGACACCGACCTCGTCGGCGGCGCGGGGTGACCCCGGTCGGCGGGATCCATTATCTCGCCCGCGTCTCCCGCTCTAACGAGGTCCCCCGCGCGAAATTAATGAAACGCAGAAGGGCCGTGGCGGGCACGAAAGCGCGCGCGTGTGGATAAGTTATTATTAATGAGCTGGCCGCGCGGCCATTTCTGCCCGGCGGTGAATGAAACGCGTCGCGGGACCACATGAGTGATTTCACTACTCCAGTACTCCACTTGCTTTTTGCGGCGCGACGAGGCGCGCTAACGAGAATCACCGGCGTGCTTCGCAGCGCCGTTCAAAGTTCATCAGAGGAAGTCACTGAATTCTTCCTAATTATGTTAAAAATTTCGGATGTAGTCACCTTAAATTTTAAAGAAAAGAAATTTAAATTTTTTTATGTGCTTTGAGATGCAAAATTGATCAGGAAAGCTGCTAAAATTTTTTAAAAATTTATTAGGACCTCTGGATGTTGTTTAAAGTTTTTCAGAGACTGAAATTATTTCTTTCATTGTCCAGTTATACGAGATTTGAGAAAAAGACGTATAGTGTAAAATTAATCGATAATTTTGAACAATATCTAAATGAGAACGTGCGAGATAATCGCGATCGCCATCGATAAAACTAGAGAGGAGAGGACAGAGGGAAGATAAGGGTGCATTTGCCCGGTCCCAGTCCATTATTTCGCGGCGGAGAAAAATAAAACCAACTTCACATAATCCGCCGGTAATCCCGAATACACGTCTGCGGCGCCAAGGGCGAATTACTTTAGTTCGCAACTTCGTCCGATAATCACGACGGTGGGCCCCGCGTACCGCTGCCCCTGCTGCCAACTCCCTTTTCCTTTCGTCGTTCCCCTCGCCCCGCGCGCTCTCTCCCGCTCTCTTTCTCTCTCTCTCTCTCTCTCTTTTGGCGTTCTATCTTCTTCGCGAGGCATAAAAACGGGCGTTCCATAATTGATTTTGTTCTTCGAAAGTTGGCATGCGCACCCCGACAACGCATGTCGGGGGTGGTGGCGGCGGTAGTGGCGGCGGTAACGCGAAACTTGCGAAAAGCCTCGGCACCGCCGTGCTCGAGTGGGTCTCGAAGCCGTTAAAAGTTTTGTAACGATCCCTCGCGGAAATTCCCGATCGACCGACCACTCGCGAACTTCTAGTTCTCGCTCGACAATGGGAGAACTAAGGGGGCTAAGGAAGAGAAGAGAACCGCGTGGCCGAGGGGCAGGGGCGGGGGGCACTGTTGGCTGAAGACTCCGACCGCCCTCGCGTCGCTCGCACTTCCGGTCTGAGTTTGCTAGGGGGTGGAAAATTGCCGCGATGAGAGGACGACATTCGAGGGCCTCGAGCGCGAGGGCCGTGTTCGCCGGGTAACGATAATTAAACCCGTGAGCGCGAAACTGTGCGAGAGATACGTTCAAGTTGAATCCATCGGCCAGAGTATTTTTATCGCATGTTTAGTTGCCATGCACTTAACACCAAATCCGTACCAGATCCGTAGTCACCTTAGAAAAGAATTATGCACGCACACGTAATATTGCGATATTACGTTGTTTCGCTTGCAGTTAAATCATGTAAAGTTAAAAGCAACCAACAGTGTCGGAAGCATTAATGATTTATAATCATGAGAAAAACTGTGCTTTATAATTACTGAGAGAACGAGCAAATCGAGTTGATGCAAAGCAAAGGAAACGAATAAATCAGGAAACGAATTTATGATTTAGAATTAGTTTTCTGATCCGGTTTTTCATGTCCTTCGCTGCAATAATTGCCGACTTTTATGCCTCTTTTAAATACACAAATTGTTATTGCTAATGTTATATGTTAAAAAATAAGATACTAGATTTATTTAGCACCTGGTTTAATCTGATACTTTTACTTTCGACCATTTACGGCTTTTCTACAAGTCTCTAATTAAGGAACTCATATATTGCGACCGCGCGCGCACGTTAATAATAGCGAATGTTTAGAATTTAACGTCATATCTTGGCGAAAACTTTCGAAATGCTTAACCTCGCGGTGAGAGGGTTAACGACCTTACGTCACCGTCTTCCTATTCGGTTGCATTTTCATTCGTACGCTGTTCACACCGGCCGAACAGCGCGGTCGTATCGGTTAAAACTGCGTCTCGATGTTCGCGGCGGTTTGCACGCCGGTCTGATGTATGGCGACAGAACTGGTAATTATTATCGGTGTATTACCATGGTAAGCGTGCATGGCCGTCATTGGAATTACCATATACTGTTATTTCGAATCCGCTTTTACAGTCGCCTCTAATGATAGTGGCGTTATATCTTCCCTCGACCCTTCTCGAAGTCCTCCGCCACCGGCCATCAATCTGGCCGTGATGGTAAAACGGCTTCTCCTTCGGCAATGGCCACGCGGTAGATGTGTATCTAACCTGTCGTGTTAATCGATAATACACCATTATAAGATTCATTTTAATAATTTTTTTTGTCTACCTCATAAGTAAACGCCACCTTTCTTTCTGAGCTTTTAGTCTTTAATTTTGAGTAACTCAGTAAATGAAACTCGCATTACTTATAATTTATTTAATGTAAAATTTACTTGACATTAAAAAAGGAAGAGTATTTTATTTATTCATGAAATGAAATCTAATTATTGTAAAAATTTCACACTTTTTTGTATTGTATTATTCCAGTTTACTAAAAACTTCAATTTTAGGCAACTTAGAACCCTTTCAGTAAATTCAGTAAATTTTATTAAAATTGTTAAACTTTTTAAAAACATTATGTAATTAACTACAGAGGCTCTGTGATAAATAGCATTCCTGACTGCTGCGCGAAACGAACGTTTTGTGATATTATCTTGCTGAACGCGTTGCCGAACGTAGCACAGCAGTTACCGAGGAGAAAATCACGCCGTCCAGCAGAACGCAGTTAATATGGTAGTTAACGCTGCTTTCACGTAGGGTATCTTTTTTTCGTCTCCCGAGATAGACGACGACATGGACGACGAGGCGGATCCATCGTTACGGAGCTTCTCGAAGTAGGACTCGAGCGGCCGACCGCTCGGCGCTTCAAAGCCGACGGTCCACCTCGTATAAATCATCCTAATAACCGTGCGGTTCCATCTGCGGACTCGCCAAAACGCATATACATACGTATTGCACGTATATACATACGCTCTCTCGTACAGATATATACATACATATATGTACGCAGGTACGCGCGAGCGTACGTTTCGTTTGGGCCGCGCGAATATCGCATGCATTATTCAGGGACCCGGAGACTGGCTGCACCAACCGTGCGAGACCGGCTTTGCATAAGCGCTGACGAGGAAAACCGCGCCGCGAATATAAGCGCTCGATCCGAACGCATTCCCGATTTGTACTCATTGATAACCACCGCGCAAAGGTGTTATAACTGCCCTTCTGGACCGGTCCGTCTTTTTTTTTTATTCGAGATTTTTTTTGGCATCGTGCCTACGTATCTGATTTATCAATTTTGGTAATGCCAAATGATATCCGATATTGGTGCGCGTCCTCATAATTAAATCAGAATCGGCCAGATTATAAATGGGAACAGCGGCGTTTTAAAGGCGCGTACGGTGAATATAAAATTAGATTTATTTAAAAATATTTTCTACTCAAACCAAACACAAATCGAACATTAACGACCAGCTCTACTCGCATTTGTTATATGTGTATCTTTGCATGAATTCTAACAGCGCGATGATTCGCATACGTTGTTCGATCGTTCGTTCGTTGTTCCTGTTCTCGAACACGGCCTTTTCGAAGCGCGATTACAGTGCACATTACGCGCGCATACATGCCACCGTAGCTCGGTTAGCATGGCATAATTAGCGCAGCGTTGCTTTATTAGCAGGAGACAACGTCCCCCCGACCGACGGGCATTGTTGGTAACCGCCAGTAATCTCTTCGTGTTTGCGTTGGCCGTGCACATGTTAATAAAGCCGTTTGCATCCTACTCGAGAAGCATCGTGGTGCAGTTAACGCGCCCGCACACCGTTGTTTCGTTTTCAGACCTAACACTTTGAGGTGATGTCGTATTATTTATCGAATAACGCAAGCGTTTAGAATGATATGTAAACTCAAGTCGCACCAAAAGAATAACTCGAACGAGAGATGTAAAGATTGAAAATTTCTATGTAATTTAATATCTTTAATTTAAATATCTCAAGTTACCACTATATTCTAAGGTCAATAATCTATATAACATAATCTAATTATTAATTTTAGCCGTGATCTAATGTAAGACTGATGACAAGCGAAATTTGTAATTCGGTACAATATTTATTCCTTTTTTCATCTTGGAGTTGCACAATGGCTCGCGGTCAGGAGAGGGCGTTCTCTTTGTCGTATTGGAGTTACGAAACCATTTCGAAAGACATCGTTTTCAAGTGTTGCTGGATTTGGGTCGTCGCCGTTCGACACGGGTGGTCCCCGCGCAGCTTCGATCGTTCTTTGACATGATGATTCACAGACACTGATCCTACATCGACAATGCCGAACTCCGTCTCGTTATTAATAATGAGACATCATATTTGCATTTCCAAGAACTAGTACACCTTTGATACTCGTTTTGTTACTCAATGAAAAGTTGATTTTGAAATTACGTATTTACCAGCGCTTGGAGGCATTGCCAAAGTTGAATCTGTTTAGTTTTTTGATCATAAACGATTTCTTCGGATAATTGTATTGTAATCATAGGCATTACCATTTGAAAGAGTTTATGATGCTATCTAAAAAAATTAATATGGTCCTGTGTGTAGGCGGTGCTGTGCTTCCGGATCGTGAGCATATTGCATACATATGATCGGCATTATTCCGCGGGAATGTATCATGACCGCTATTATCGTTAACATGTAAATGTTGCCGGTCTAATAGTGTCTTAATTGAGTCGACCATTAGACCCTCCTGTGCCCAGTGCCCTCTCGCGCGCTCGTGAATATTAAGATATTGGGCTCATTCGCATAATATAGGAATTAAGGCACTGATCACCGACTATGTGATCGCCGAGGAAAAAGACCGGATGACAAAATAAAAGTTGTCAGTCGTATAAAGCCAGTTTATTGCGTTTATTGCATTCGCGAGACTTCCCTATGTATGTTTGAACAATGCAGTTCATACAGCATTAATATAAGCCTTACAAATCATAAATCTCATAAGATTTTTGCAATAGTTTAGATAAAACGATAAATCTTTTGTGCTAAACTAATTAGGGTGCTAGGCAATAGGTGCTAAATTAACTAGAATTAGGATTAATTTTAATTGAATTTATAAAAGTGTGCATATCTAAAGTGATATCTAAAAATACAACTTTAAGACAAATTCAAATATTTGAAAAAGTCTAGCATAAAATTATAATTTTTTGTCGAGATAAATGTAGATTGTAGATAAACATTTTAAAAAAGCGTAATCTTAAAAAGTCTTGAGAAATCTGTATCCAAACATTTTATTAACTAATTTAAATCGTATGCTCTCGATACCTCATGTTTTCACATGTTTTTGTAACTCCCTTGTTTCCGTTATTTGACCGTGATTCGCTGGGTTTAATGCAGGTGAATATGATCGTGTAAAGAAGATCGGGATGGAAAAAATCAACTCGGGCACGGGTGGAGTCGGAAGCGGCGCGGTAGAGCGAGCCTGATAGAGCCATAAATAGCGCCATAGCTCATTGATCCGCATAATCGCATGCATTACCGCTCTCCTCTCTTTCTCTCTCTCGCTCTCTCTCCTCTCTCTTCTCTCTTTCTCTTTCGCTAGCATTTCGCTCGCGGTTTTCGCTTTTCGAGCCGGCGGCTGTGTGCCGTGTGTACCATTACGCCGGTGAGCGAGGAACCCACCCTTCTCACCCTCCGAGAACGCGCGATGCGCTTTCGACGGTGACGATCATCGCTGCCTGCATAAACGATTCGCGCGAGCCGATTTCCTCCGCGTCGCGAGGTATCGCGTAAACACCAATCGAAAATAAAACAGAAATCTAGCACGACAGGTGGTGCTTTAACCGATTATAAGATGCAGTATTATACTGCATCAATCGTCGCTTTAACACAGTAGGAAAACAAACTCTTTTGTGTTTTAGTTAATCACATCCTTTTAATGTCGCGTAGGTTCTTCACAAGAGAAATCACTTGTATAATGTAACGGTACTTTCAATTTGTATATTCCGAAATTAATAGCTATCATGCATACTTTTTTGCCTCTTCCCAATACATATTAATGACGGCGCGCAGTTATTATGGTTGAAATATATGTATTAAAAATAAAAATAATTTAACGCAAACACCTTGTTGCGGTTCTGTGCCTTATCGTTATTTATGTTTGATTTTTAATCATCTGAGCTTTTCACGATTATTACATATTAATGATTTTTTTTATTGATTTGATTTATTTCTGCGTGGATTAATATCTTAGTATCTTATTGTGAATTACACAAGATAACTGACGCTAATGGCATGGGGGGGAGCTCATGGAGGCTGATGGAAAGTAAATTCTCGAATTGGAGAGCGACGATCTTTGTTCAGCTTGGCGGAGACAGTGCCAAAGTCTTGTTCATACCTGGCAAGCTTCCAATCACGTGAACATCTCGATGCACTTTAACGTCGACTGTATGTTTGCGCTTAGGCTAATGTCTTCTGTACACCGGACGCATGTGTTATAAGTCAAAAATATATCGTTTCACACGTTGCAATTCAGCAACGTGATTAAGATCGCTAATGATCATTAATGATCAAAGCATAGCTCATGCAAATTCATTTTTATTTTTCCTTAATTTTTTTCAATCATGATAAATGAGTATTAGATTAGTAAGATGATAAATAGGTGTGTGTGAAGCTAGCGTCTCATTTTGCGGAAACTCACAAACTATTGAGAGTTCTGGCTTCCTTTTCAATAGTTCTAAAGTTCTTGATAGGTTAAACAAATAGTTCTGGCCATTAAAGCCAAAAAACGCGTCAGTACAAACTGAGACGCTATAGGTTCATGCAGCGTCTCATTTTGTTCTACATGAGTTCCGTTTACTATATCTTGTCAGATTTTGCGAGATCTTAGATCTATAATTCTATAACAGTTCTATGAAGAGTTCTGTCATATAAAAGTAAAAAAATTAATTATAAGGCATTAAAGGAAAAATAACAATGTAATAAGTATTCCGAGTTGAGACGCCAATTGAAATCTCGGAGTTCCAGCTTATATAAAATATTTTTTGTATAGTTCTGAGCATATTGAAGCATTTTCTAAAGAGTTCTCGGCGTTAGCAATGTTATATGATTTTTTAATAAATTTATATCGCCCGAGTACTTACAGAGAATAGAGTGTGAGACGCTGTGCGAAATCTGTTTTTATCGAATTTCTTATATTGTCACGTTGTAATTATAACATAAATATATTCATAACGTATATAAAAATAAAAAAAAATAAAAAAGAATTTAAATAAAAAATTCGATAAAAACAGATTAATTTATAGGAGCTCGTGTGAATGATGTATCTCACGCGAGCGGCCGCTCGCTTGCATCTACGCCGAAGCGCATTTCGAAAAAGAAGAGATCGCGCTCTTCTCGCCGCGCCGCCGGTAAGGCACCTATCGATCCTTGCGCTAATGTATTCCGGTCACCGAAGGACACCCCACCCCTCTCGGAAGACAATATTTTCGAGTTTGGCTTGGTCATCAGTTTGTAATTAAAACTTCTCCCCACCTCGCCGCCGTGCCGCCGTTCCCGATGGGACCGTGGCCGGGCCCCGTGTCATTATTTCGAACCGCGCGGCGCCAGGACCCAGTATCTCATCCTTCCACCGAAACACGGGGACAGGGGGAGGTCCGATGTAACGGGTGTACAAGGAAGAAATTCTCGTTCGATCTGGCGCGACGAGTAATTTAACATGCGACCCGGGCGTCTTCAAAAATTAACGGCGCGATTAATCGGCGCCGATGCCTCCGCGAGTAATTGCCGTCATTACGTTCGTGATTGCGCGGCGATTACTAATTAACGCGCTGTGTACCGTTGATTAACCGGTTGCTCGATTACTCCGACAATCGACAATCGGGGCCCGCGCGAGCAGACATTTCATCACCGATCAAACGAGTGTCGGTTACGACGACGATGCGCATCGACGCTGGAGGACCAACGGTAATTATTTTAGTACTAATTTTCATTTAATGTTTTAAAGTTTTATCGACACTAATATAGCTGGATGACAGCAGATTAGGTAGGATACATCCACACTCTGATTATTATTTTGTGCCTTAATTACCACTGACATTATTAGATTAAATTAGTATTACGTAAGTCTAGTTGATGATTATTTAATATAAATTGCTGTTTCATTGATGGCTTAATCAACACTATAATAGTACGTATGATCAAATGTTCTACCTTTCTTTCTCTCTCAGTCTTTCTACCTGTGTTACATTGAGAGTCATAATCCAGAACTTGAAACTCGTTAATCATCCAATCGCGCGACTCGCCGTAATCGAAGCGAAGAGATTTGTTTGTCGCGCTTGCATGTTCCGCGTCGTCGCACCCAGTATAGAAAATCATCGTAGGTGCGTGTCTAGAGGCCTTTTTTAAAGCGTATATAGAGATGGGCGGAATGCCAGCCACGTTTTATTTACGACCACTGGGACAGTTTTTAATTTGTTTTCCCTCGGGGGAGGTGGGCGAGCTGAGCGAGAATGGAAGGGAGAGAGGGACTTTGGCTGTCTGATCTTTAAGAAGTTTTCGACCTGTTAGTCGTTAGAGCCCGAAGAGGCGTTCCTACGATCTTCTGGTACGGGGGTCGCGCGGGAGAGGTGGCAAGGGAAAGGGGGCCCCCTGATTCTGGAGAGGTGGTGGCGACGGCGGTCTCGATGCTAATAAATTCTTAATTATAATTGCGCGGACGCGTGACGGGAATAACTCTCTGATTTAATTATCGGATCGACGGCTGTTATCGCCGAAACGATTAGTCCTGAAGTTTTCGGATCGGAATGCTGGGACCCGCGGATGAAGATCGAAGGTCGCTTGTCGCAGCGCGTGTTATCGTATCTTCTTTATGTTCGTTAAATTTGTCGCGAGTGATGTACATGCAAATGCAATCGCTGCTGCTCGATACAAAAAGAAAGTAGACTTATCATCTGCTTCGCGAAGTAATGGCAAGAAGTGTCGACGAGAAGGCCGATTTCTTCGAAGATAAAAACATGACATTCGCTTTTCAAAAAGTCGAAATAAATTTATGATATTCTATTCTGTCTGAAGAATCGCGGATTGTAATGTTTCCAATACGCCTTCATCACACACATTGACATTAATTCCGAATATTTCAAAATTATACTTTTATAAAAAGCACGAACTTAAAAAAATATTCCTTTTCTTCCTTTCCATCATTAAGCGACACTTTTTTGTCAGATGATTGAACAATAATCGACTTGATTGCTTGTCCCGAGAACGCAAAGAGACGCTCTCCAACCAAAATTATTTTTGTCAAAGTCAAAGAGATTGTATAGCTGAACAACAGACGGATTGTCTTTCTACATCGTCGATTTCGGGTTTTAGCCGATCCGGTCCGTCGTGGGTAATTGGGAACAGGTTCATTCGGGCATATGGCTGTTTTTTATCATTCCCAGAAATTCGGGATCTGTCAAAATGTCCCGGCCGCAGTTGCGTTAATTACGGGTTCTCGGGGGCTTCACCGAAGTCCGGAGTAATTATAATAATCAGAAAGGCACGCCTCTAGACTCGCATTCCTCCCGTTTCTCTCGTTCTTCTCGTTTCTCACCTGGCTAGAAACAGACGGTTAGACAGATTTTTTGGTATCACACGACCGAAAGCAGAGACGTGTGACAGGGCAGACGGAGATAGAATAGCAAGAGGCATACGAGAATGCGTTATTATTCTGCCTCGGCCGTCTCGTTTCCTTCGCCACCTCGGGGGCACGTCGACGAGGCCCGGCACTCGCGCCAAGTGGCATCGATTGCGCAAAAATAATTTGCTTAATTGCAACTTATTTTTATTATGGCGAAATCGAGACCGTCGTCATCATCGTCGTTGTCGTCGCGGTAATCGTCATCTTCGTCGTTGATTCGCACCCTACGGCTACGCACGACGCAATGAATCGATGATCTAGGGAGCGATCTATCTCGTGCGTCTCGTAGACGGAGGAGGAGAGTTCTCGAGCCGGGACAGAGGGTCTGATCGGGGCCTGACTTTTTCTGTCTCCGCTGATTTACGAGCGCCGGCAACGAGCAGAAATCGAACTGGAGCGACCGCGACGACGGGGCATCTTTAATTACGGGACACCAGCTGGCTGCGCGGCCGAGAGATCGGTGAACTGTCAGAATCATTCGCCGGCCGATTTCTCGGCATACGCTGCGCGATAACCGTCATCTTTATTTAGAAAATTGTTGCTTATCGATATATCGAAAACATATGTTGAATCGTATTATGACACACGATTCTTTACACTACTGTGTTGTCACAGTATTGAATGCGATGTACGTGTTTTGATTAATTTTGCAATTTATACATTAATATCTTGATGGTTGTACAATGTAGTAACATTATTAACGGAATTAATAACGCTAAAATAACTTTACAACGCTCTCAGATAATTTTACAATACAGGGAAGTCATTTTCGCAACCTCTTGCCGTATTCTTTCTGTTCTCTATACAAGACCGTCGACATGAATTCCTGTAAAATTGTCTCTCGGTACCTAATCACCTGATCGCCTGCTCAACGTACATAAAAAAATTTCGCGTAATTCGCATTCTATCCACGGACGACGACCTAATGAAAACCACTGCGCCTCTGTCATTAAGGACCCCGTCTCACCTCAACCTGCCCCCTCCGTCCCTCGCTCTTTGTTTCATTGGTCGGTGTTGTGCGAAGCTCCAGGCCCTCACATGTGGAGGGGGGAGGGAGGACCTGCGGGGGTCCGAAACCGTCTGTCATCTCCGAACGACTAATGGTTGCTTCACGCTGCTTCATTATATTTTCTAAATGTAAATTCGTACAAGGTCCCAGGCTCTCTCTCTCCCCCTCTCCCTCTCTCTCTCTCGTATACGCCCGGAGGCCGAGGGGGTCCTTATAAAACTTGGGACTCTTCCTCGCATTACGACAGACGAGGTCGACGGGGCGGGATACGGATGGAAGGAGGGGACGTGGAGAATTCAAGAGTGAATCCAGCCGCGGGCTAGAGTCGCGCATCGTTGATTGCAGGCGACAGTTTATGGTCCTGTCTCGTCCTGCGGACCAATTAGCCCTCTAGCTTCCAAGAAGACCCACTCCCGAGAGCACCCCCCTCCCCCTCCCTTTTCTCTTTCTCTCTGTCGCTACGGTCCTTTTATCATTTTACGACCGGCGTTAGCGCGCGACCACCGCCTCGACATTCGCACGGGACGCCCGGTAGACAACGGTAACTTTCACGCATGTTTTATAGTCTGAAATTGTATTATGTCTCGGAGCCGAAGGGCCCGAGACGATCGGACTCGCTCCTCGCCGTGCCGATGTAATACGACTAATACGAAACAAAGACTTCTTCTTGGCGCCATGCGTCATAAAGATGACGAAGGAGACGATATCGCGACATTAAGATAATGTGGATTTAAAGTTTGTATTTCTTTAGATGAGAATTAAGAATTGTATGTTTTTAAAAAGCGACGTTTTGTGCTTTGAATGATATTCCTTTATAGACTTTTGTGGTCTCATCAATTGAGGGATGATTTTTCGATTATTCAGATTATCTGCATTCTTTTTTTACGCAACAAATTCAAATTTTGTAAATATATATGGAAATCTATCAAAATCACCCACTACTGAAAATGATATAAATATTGTTTTCACATTGAGAAGGGGAAAAAGGCTCATCACTTAGCATAATATTCCGTAACTTAATTTCTTCGCTTCTTTTCTGAGGTCGGGGTACCTTAGGTTAGTTGCAATATCCTTTTTGCTCGGGTCGATGATGGAGTACGTCTTGTGTGAGTCGAAGGAAGACGTATGATTTAAAATCATTCGCGAGGCAGCGAATTAATGTCTCGATAGTGGCAGTTACAATTACAAAGACGAGAATCATGACATACATATAATCGGCCGTTCATAAAGAACGTTCTTTGTCCTGTTTTCAAGCCTCCAGTCAATCACTGACGGCGACCTTCGAGAAATCGGCACAAGTTAATTAGCGGCGCGTATTATGTAATTGGTTTTGCCATGTGCATCATCGTGCGAAAAAAAACATGGCTGAAAGTGACAGACTCTACATTGTGTACCAATGAATTCTCGTCGTTATAATAAAGCTCTTCAAATATTTGTCACATTATTCCAATTTTTACATGATATTTTGACAGAGATAAAATATAAAACACTTCTTTAACTATAATTCGATAAAAATCTAATATTACCTGTAGAACTTTTATTAAATTAAAAGAAAATTAAAAACATTATTAATAAATAAAATTAAAGAATGAGAGAGAGAAAGAGAGAAACAGAAGAGAACAATTTTTTTGAAGAGTAAAAAATCTGTGTGGACAATAAACACAGATTTCCAAATTTTTTTTACTCTAACTTTATAAACCTTTACTGTAAAGCTTTATAAATTAAGCTTATATAAACCTTCTATTTAAATTTTTATTATTTTAGTTTTCTTAAGTTTCCTCTATCATCTTTTCAATTTTTTTTTTTTTTTCAAGAGACTGATATACCAATTTCACTAATTTAAGGTAAAATGGCGCTCTGCGGTAAGGATGAAATTTGATTTTTTGTTTTCGAGATTCGTAAAAACCTCATTACCCGACACGATTCGTATCGTGGAATGTTTGATTTGCGCATTCCTTTGAAATAACCTGTTTCAATCGTCTACGTTTCCCCGCGCGCGGCACGAGACGCGTCGTGTAATCGACGTCGCGGGTCCCGTCGCGGTAAGAAGGAATTCGTTCGTGGGGGGAAAAAAGCAAACGAGAAGGTGCAGGGGCCCCACGATTGCCCGGAGCGTCGTCGACGATGCGTCGCGGCTATTATGGGGCCCGGGTCTTTTTGCGAGGCGGACCGATCGGTGGGCCATTGTCTCGAGATGATTGCAACACGTTCGGAGCTGCTTATAATATAGGGACTCGGCGGCCCCCTATCTCTGTCTCCTTTCCCGCCAGCCCATCCCTCCGCGCGCGGGCCTTGTTGCCCCAAACTCACTTTAGAAGCTGCGGAGCAGAAGCGATCCCGGACTCGACCGTAGCACAGAGACACACGGAAGGGCGGGCACCCGATTGTCCCCCTACCTCTTTCTCCCCCTCTCCCCTGAAGAATATGGATCCTGGTTAATGGGATCGCCACGGATCTTCGTCTGGAGCCCTTTGGTCCTTTCTCATCGTCTTCTTTCTTTTATTCTCAACGTTGTATGTAAGCCGAGAAGAGATAAGTTGGTGCATATCAGATTTTTCTTTACCATCATGTCGCTATATGAGCTATTGTTTGTTTACGCTTTAAAAGTTCATATATGTAAGCTTTAGAAATTATATTTCAAAGCATTGCAATATTTTTTTATTGATTTATTTACCAATCTTGTACTTGTATAATTTTTTAAATTTCCGGCAATGTCGAACCGTTATACACACCTTAAACAACGTACTCTTCTTCGACAAGTATTATTTCGTTCGCGATTATCGCTTATGAAATTTCAAGGGAAGTCTTATCTCTGAAACTCACGAAAAGAGATGCTGATATCCGATTGCGCGAGAGGACACGCGGGAGGAACCTCGTGCCCCGTTCGTGGGAAGAAAAAAGAGAAGGGACGTTCGGTTAATGGGATCGTCTTGGATCGTCATACTTTTTTTCTTCGTCCCGGTCTCGGCTCGTTCCGTCGCCTCACTCCTGGTTCCGCTTTACCGCGGCGTTCTGAGAGAGGACTTTCGGGGACTACCTCGACGACAACACCCAATGAACGACCACAGAAAAACTCAAGCAATTTGAGTCTCCCCGTTGCTTATTACCAATCGCCTCGTCAGTCACAAATTGGCTTGGCGGGACCGGTGTGTGCGTCGTGAACTCCCGGCAGGACCTTCTCGTCCTCCCTCTGGTCCTTCTCGTGCTCTTCCGTGGCTTTCCACTTCCACGTTTCAGAACCACGCACATACACACGCACACACACACACACACACACACGCGTACACGTAATATATATCGTATACGTACGAGACACCCGGACCGCATTTGCAAGTAAGATTGAGTACGGCCAGGTTGACGAGAGACGTTCGCACGTTTCTCCCGCGGAACAGGAGAATCGCTGGAGGAAAGTACCTCTTTACGACGTGGATTCTTTCTCTCCCCGCGCGTCGACTCGTTACGAAAATTCCTGCCGAGGGGCGTCCACGCGGACTCGGATTGCAGATTCGTGGTGGCTGTGCCCGAGACACCGAGCGAAAGAGACCGATCGTAAAAATTCATTACGGAGCACGCGAGTATCAGCTGCACGTTTTACGCGCTCTTTCTTTTTTTACTATTTTTTTTCAGCGCGACATTAGCATGTACGGTGAAACCGGCAATTATATTCCCCAACGTAAGTTCGGTAGGGGGTAATAAAAAAATGACGGTAAAAATGGCGCGCGTAAAACGCGGAAGAGCGCGCGAATTGCGCGCACAACAGCTGTTTCGCCTACTGACCCAAATACGCCGCGGGGATTTACCGCCGGCGGTATATTCATGTGTGGGTGTCAAGTTCGCGAGTGCGAGAGTGCGCGGTTACGTTGCAGGGGCAGTTTATCACGGCCGGGATTGCCGGGATTGCCGGGACGACAAACCGGCGATCGCCCAACTTATTATTGGTTATTGATCGGTTATTTATTCAAATGAATGCAGATTACCGTGGCGGGTTTTCAATGCTCCGCCAGTTAGCGGGCGCAATGAATAAATTGCTACCGGGCGCGCGCACGCCGGTACTTAGCGTCGTTCTTCTTCAAGGCCCCTCTCTCTCTCCCTCCCTCCCTTCGTCTCTTCATTTCTCTCGCTCTCTTTTTCTCAATAATATCGAGTTTGCACCGCCCTAATATCAATTCGCCGTCACAAACGGATCCATAATTATTTCGTAAATTGTTTTGAGCCTCCCTGGACGAGGTACCCTCTCTTATAATTAATCTCAGAAACGGGCCTAATGTCGTAACTAAATTTACATACCTATAAAAACGTACAATTATATAAATTACACAAAGACCGAGTGCAATACGCTATGAAACAATTTATATCACAGGCGCAATAATGCTAGTAATTACAGAAATTCTGATGCAATTAGGTCATTAGGTAAAGACTCATCTTGCACGCGGACTACGCATTTCTTAATTTCAGTTAAATTCATAAACACATCCTAAGCTTCTGCTGATTAATTTCCGAATTGGATCGTTTTTTATTTGATGCATTTAATGTAGAAAGAAACGCATTTTTTAACCGCAAGCGCAGAAGGTTTATCGATTATCTTGCGCGACGTGTTTCCCGAGTGCAGAGTCCTGGGAGAATCGTTACACGTGGATATTTCGTAAATCTCCTAACGACCTCGCTTAACTCTCAGGATATGCGCCCGCGTGCAACTCCGCCTTCACATAAACTCTCGTGAAACACGGTCCTGTTGTACCGCACCGCAATCGCCATCGTCGTCGTCGCCGTCGCCGTCGCCGTCGTCGTCGTTATCGTCCCACGCAGTTATGTGTCGTAGTATCGGACGCCACGAGAGAGGTGCGAATCTTCGTGCCCTCAAAAGGCCCATTCCTCATCTCGGCCGCGCTGCCACAGAATCGGCGCGTCCCCGCTTGTCCGTCCCCCTTTACGGACCTCGGGACTTCTTCCTCCACGCTGCAAACGGAGGTATCGTCCCGAAGAGCGCCGCGCCGATGCGCATCCCACGCGCATGAATTAAAGGCCGCGCTCTCGGCTGGTTAGTCTTGATTTATCCCCGAGCATCGGTCTTCCCTCTTCTTTTGTTTCGTCGCTTCTCTCGGACCCCCGAAGCCCCCCTTCGTCTCACCTATACAGCCGTCGCGGGGCGCTTGGTGCACCTACGAGAGATACTGTACCTTCTTCAACCCGCTTCCATCTCCTCTCCCTGTTCCCTCCTCCTCCACGATCTCTTCTCGCGCCCCACCGTTGCCCTTTCGTAATAATCCCGCAAGAAGTCGGGGCCCCGTCCTTAACAAATGCGCTGTTTTCAGTGTGCCGTGAGCGCGCAGTCATCCCGCAGGACCTCACGACGTGGCGGCCATTAGTTTAACCGGGAAACGTGATGGAAAGGTTGCCTGCGTGCCGGCATAACGCCGGCTAACAAACATTGTTGTGACTTCCACGGGGTGAAACCGGGTATCCGTCATCTCGCTGATCTCACTCGGTCGCTTCTTCTTCGTCTCTTCTTCGCCGGGCTCGCCTCCCTCGCTCCTCCGCCCCGCTCCGCGCCACTCCTCACCTCGCTCTGCCGGCGCGGCCGCCCGGTCCTCCCTCGACTTCCACAATCACCGACGCATTGTCGAGCTAAGAGATTGCCCTCTACGCCCGAGAGTTATGCGCTTGGGATGACTACGCCTCCTTGAATTCCCTTCGCAGGTCGCTTCTGGTGCCGGTAACAGTGCCGGTAACCCGTTGTTCCAAGGCAGTCCAAAGCGTGTAGCGGCCGGTTTGAAGACGCGTTAAGCGACTGTTTAATATGCAGAAGTCATTACTTGACAAATGAAACTCTTCTCTCTTTTCTTCTTCTTCTCTTGTCTTAAACGATGCATTAATCTCGTATCTACCGCTTCGTCTCGTCTTGCCTTTTAAGCTTTATTAAGCGATAATCATCAATCGTCTCCGATAAAATACATATTTCTAACTGATGGATACCACAAAAAAAGCGTGATGCAGCGTACAATTTTATCCGAAAAAGGTTAAGCCACTTGTAACGTATAAATAACGGTTGTTATTGTTACAAAATCTTTTTCACGTAACAAGCTACGAGACGCAGGCTAGTTGATTACACGATTAGATCATATTCTCAAATATACTCTTGTTAATAGTATCATCGCTCTGTTTATTATTGTATGTATATTATTTGCTGACCGTATTTATCACTTGCTGCCGATGATAATATATATGAATTACGCAATCGAGAATTGAGAAAATACGAAGAAGAAATAGTATATTTGTCTATCATTAGTACTAATTGCGTGGCGCAATATTGATAGATATCGTATCGATCGATTTAATTACGAAACAATATTAATTGCATTATATTTCTTTTCTTGAATATAACATAAATTTAAACTAAAAGAATAAATGTTTTATATTTGCTAGTGTCACAGTTAATATTTCCATTCTTTAATAATATACATTGGAAAGTTGCATAAGAAAATTGGTTAATAAACTTTTGAATCCTCAACTGAGATCAGAATGTAACTGATCGAAACAAAATTGTGCTCTTAACGTGCTCGTCATCACTTTTATTTATTTCTTTCAATACGCAAACGCATCGAAATTTGCGTGTAAAAATTAACACGTGCAAGAATTTATACGCTTAATAAAAACAACTACGCAATTAATCCGATTAATCGGTTATTAATCATCTATCGATACGCAGACATTTAATCAGACACTCTCCGTATAACAACCTTTCATGATAATAACTAATAACGATATCAAGTATGTTTCTATTAGCACCGGTAATGACGCACGCGTTAATGTTGCTTGTAAGCTGCTCTGCTGATATACCTCGGGGTTTATTATTTTATTCTTTCCCTATCGGTGAAAGGAAGACAGTTTTCGTTTAAGGAGGCATTTTAGTTACGGTGCCGAGCGTATCTTAAACGAGAGCCCGCCGACGTAAATTCGCGGCAGTCTTCAGGGGGAGCATCATTACGGCCGCTTTTCTTCTTTTATTCTTCGAGCGACTCATCGAAGCGGCCTTTAATTCCGCGGGCAGTGAAAAGAAAGCGAGAAACAGATGGAGAGAAAGAGAGATAGAGTGAAGCGCGCGCGCGGAAAGCTGCAAGCGGGGAGTTAATAAAAGCGGGGAGACGCTAATTAGGCGGCCATTAAAACGATAAGCTGTGACACGCGGTTGACGCTCGTACATATGACATGTTGTTTTAGTTTTGTCTTCTCGGGATAACCCCGCGCGATAAACTCCGCGTCGATATTTTTGTCTCGGTGTCACTCGCGCTGCGCGCTTTCGCGAACAACGACGGTAGTGTCAACGCACGTGTCCGGCAAATCTTCTCTACCGCGCACTGGGTGTCTCGGAAATCGCGACAGCAATTTCGTACAGTTCGTTCATTCTTTTCTTTTCTTTTCCATTTTTATTTTTATTTTAGCATTCGGGAAAAAGAACTCTGTCAAGATAAAGCGTTGAAAATAACTTAAGAGTAAAGCGTGACCAATTTGTACTCGTGAAATGAAAACAACTGCATGTTATGTCTTTCTAATTTTTAATCGTTCATAATGCGATCGAGATACTCGCGTATCGACATTAAAATTGTTGCCATTTGTCGTGATTTCTACATATGATATGGATAAAGCGCGCGATTTCTGGAATCTTCTGTACAGGACACACGGTGTTCTCTTTCTTTTTCGTTGAGAAACGTGATCATGTAAACTTCGGCCTTGATAGGCGACCCGCGTGACTGTGACAGCAAGAGATATCGCGCGTTCGATAATGCCTTTGTTGAAAATAATGCGTGGTCTTGTGTCGCGTTCGATGTAATCGAAGTGTTTGTCCTCGTTCTTAAAAATGTAACTTATACATGCGTTATAAGCCAGCCGACAAATACAGTATGCATGTATCAATATCAAATTTTTCCAGTGCAGTTAGACTCTTTGTTCCACATTAAGAATCTTCGTACTATCTATAGATGTGGAAATGCCTATATATAGGCATTTAATTTTTTAGATAAAATAAAGGACAGTAGATTATTTATAATTTTTGAAACTAGGATAAGATAATTTCGTTAAAGTCGTTTTTTGCTTCTTTTTATTACCACTTACAGATATTACCACTTATAGATATCATTTATCCAAAAACACACGTTCCCTAGTTATTATTCACTTTATTTAGATGTAAGGAAGATATCTTCATATGTCTCTGAACAGTCTTCCAAATCGCGCCGCCTAAAGCTAATCGCTTCGCGGTGGTGTTCGAACACTCGCAATTCCATTCTGAAAAGACCAAAGAGAAATGACGGAAAACACCGAATGACTGGCTCAATTATTGAAATCTCACCGAGATCGTACGCATCCGCACCGAAGACGCCGCAATTGTTTCGAGCCCGAAAGAGATCGGGTCGGTCACTCATCAATATGGAGTAGCCCAGTGCCCAATCCGGTGTCAGCCCTCGGGCAGCCCTTTTGAAGGTTACGAGGCGGGCAGCATACTGTCATTCCTTTGATTGGCTTTTAGAGAGGGCCACCTTCCCTCTCGACCCTTTGTTTCTTCTCTCATCTACGTCCCCCGTTCTCTCATACTGTCCCTCGGTCTCCCCTTCTCTTATCTTCTCTTACCAGCCTCCGCTTCTATCCCGCGCTCTTTTCTTTTTTATTTTTTTTTAGTTTTAATCTACCAGCGCTTTCAGCCAGACGAGGGACAGCGCCTTTTTGCTCCTGATCACCGCGCGCCTCTTCGTTTGCCGAAAGCTTTACCGTGATCCCGATCGACCGCACCGGTAACGATACCGTAATTAATGCAAATGATTTGTAATCACAGATTAAAATCCGTATAAATATGTATACAGATATGAAAAAACACATTTGATTTAAAATTTGTCGCGTTTTTATTGTCGTAAATAAGTACATCTTTGCCTATGTAGTGATAATATATACGGATTTCGTTTCCTACACGTGATCTTCGACAGATTACATCAATTATTTGAAGAAAAGTTCTTTTATTGATTACAAAATATAAGAAAGACAAGTGGAAAATAGGAAATAATTTGTCGAGAGAGGGATTGGCAGCGAAAGAGGGAAAGAGGGAGAAGAGAAAGAGAGCGGATACGCTCGCGTCGGGACGCAAGAAGTTCGCAGATACTTGGCTCCGCGCGCACGGTTAATTATCGATCGCGGAAAGTTTCCGCCGCGCGCGCGTCCAATTATAAATTACAATTAGGAACGTAGAAAATGAGGATGTGGCCGCACGCGCGCGCACAATCTCGGACGTGGAAAAAAAGTTGTTCTTGCCCTGCCCGCGCGCGCGCGGACAGGCGAGATTCCGCGGTGTATAAATAATTCCGCGTGATAACCGCCACCGTGCACCACCTGGTCGGCACTCGGCATATTCGATCGGGCGGCTCGGCGCCATTTAGGAATGGAACACATACGTTTCTTTTCTTCGATTGTACCCCGGCCCGGAATTCCGTGTAATCGCGTAGCGGAGCGAGGGCGCGTGCTACGAAAACGATAGGGATCTCCGCGACCATCTCGTTCTCTGGCACGGGCCACCTTCCCACACCCGGGGCACGGCCAATCTACCTGACCTATCTACCTGGTAACTATGGTAACCTTGATAACCCTCGCGAGCCCCTAATATCGGAGCACCGAGGAACGCCCCGCGTTCGAACGGCGTTTGTTCGTCCCAAATTGTAACTTTTTACCGGACGCTGTAACGTTCGATCGAGATCTTGTGACAATTTAAAGTTTAATAAAATTAAATTAAAATCCTGGAACTCGACATAAATTTAATAAAATGAATCAAACTTGGAATGTAACCTACTTTTGTTACATCATTATTGGAAACGATAATGAAACTTGATAAGTAGATAAGAGCGATAAAAATAGACATAACATAATGTTGGGGATTAGCGTAACTTTGTTGCGCGTTTGTTTATGGATTAGAGTAACTTGGTTGAATGAATTTGTGGGCTGTACGTAATTCGATGTAGCGCTCGGTATTCTTGAGTCGAGCGACGGGTAATGAAAAAATTACATTGAGATCTGAAGTTTTGTTTACATCCCGGTGTTTATATATACCCTACGTACATTTCCCAATTATTTTTTGCTTACTGGAGGTGTCGAAAATTTAAAAGCGCATCTCACAAGAACGTATCTCCGCGTTGCAGGTAACACACAGAGTGCACGAGCGTATAATTACGTCGTTCCGTGCATCTCACGTCGAGTCTCGCGAAGACGCCCGATGCCGCGGATAAACAAGCTCAATTAGTCGAGAACGTCGTAAATGCACATTGAATGACGTTCGCCCTTTTTTTGCAAGATAATTAGCTCCTCGAAGAAATTGCGAGATAAAAGCAGCGGAGCGCGCTCCGCGCCTCCGATGCGTGCACGTTCGCGAAGTATCTTTTTTATACACGCGCGTCGTGTATCGCGCGATCGAGCTCTCTGCGCGGGTCATTCACCGAGTAATTAACGCGACGTGTATCGAACCAACTTCGTATTATACACGGTCGACGTCCCGATCGTTCAGGTGACATCTCGATTTCTTTCCACGAAGTCATCGTCTACGAGAAGCCAAAAAGGGCGCCGCGTGAAAGCTACTAGAGAAAGGAATGCGTCTCTGATGAAATGTTTTCTTCTTTTTACGTGCTATACTTTTCATTATGGTAGAACGCAAAGTAATAGAAAAAGGTAGGAGTGCCATAGATTCAGATCTTACATTTACGATAAGTCATGTATTTGTATCTTTAAAGAGTTTAAAGTTAATTAAAAATACGACATTGGTTAATTGTCAACTGTCATTTTATCTATTAATTGTAGTTCTTCATTTCATTATACGATGTCGAGGGAAATTTTTAAGTAAATGAAACTTCTATGAGATGAAATCATAACGATCTCTTTTTAATCCAGGTCTTTCCAACTATCTTCTCGTAATGAACGCCCGTCTATGATAAATTGTTTTTCGACTGGAGAGCATCTTACGAAAGTAACCGTCGAAAGGAAACCGTTTTTTACGAGGGAACCTTCTCGCGTCTCCTGGCATCTCTCCTGACTTTACTACAATCGCTCTCCGCTGCTGGCGTAACTCTTTTTTTCTCAACGCCGAGACATTTTTTCGGTGATGTAATTTTGTTTCACGGCGAAACGTCTTTCCGCGGTGAAACGTACCTATCCGTTTGAAGTACGCGCTCACGTCGTCGAGGAGGACTAATGACGCCGCGAGAACGATCCAGCCCCCATGTGGGCTCCGGGGGCTTATGCGCCCGTCGTCGGGCCGGAACAAAAAAGGCTCGCGGTTGACTCCCCGACCTGGCGAAGGTCCGTGCGCTCGTCGCCCCCTGGTGACATTTCCCATTCTTCTCGGCACGCTATTACCAGGTCAAAGCCGCCGCCCCCGCGGGACGCCGCACTCCGACGATGCGGTGCTCAAAGGGCCACTTTTCAGGCCGCTTTTCTGGGGGG
The DNA here is from genome assembly GCF_003070985.1 of Temnothorax curvispinosus. Lineage (NCBI taxonomy): Eukaryota > Metazoa > Arthropoda > Insecta > Hymenoptera > Formicidae > Temnothorax > Temnothorax curvispinosus. The sequence continues at coordinate 279,326 of NW_020218496.1, read as the reverse complement.
GTATATCATACGTCTCGGCATCAGTTTATCGACAATCGTCGATATTTCGTAGCCGATCGATTCGCCGGCTGACAGCCGGAAATCACGCGAAAACACGAGTGTAATCGTGGCGGTCCGTGAAAAAAGGGCGTTTCGAGTAGATGATTTTTTCATGCTTTTGTCTTTCAGATTTGGTACGTTTTCCTTTGCTCCGAAAGAAGACATTAATTTAAAAACTTGTTAAGGTGAATTCCTTGGTCGCAAATATAATGCTCTATTTATCGTGTGTGTGAAGCTAGCGTCTCATTTTCAAACTCACTAACTGTTGAGAGTTCTGGCTTTCTTTTCAATAGTTCTAGAGTTCCTGATAGGTTAAACAAATAGTTTTGGCCAGTGGTCGGAATTAGTTGCACTTTCGAGAGCTACGGCTACTTCTCTCCCCTTGTCTCTCTGCTCGGCCGGCGAGCTCTACAAGTGACGAGCGTGCCCGCTCAAGCACAGGACTGTCACATGTCCGCAGGAGCAGGAGCTTGCCAGAGGTGTACTTGCTAATTATAATTAAAGCTCGAACAACATATCCCCGATCTGTCATATCCCCGACTCGTCCGAGCCATTCTAGTTCCATCCACGTCACTGCTTATCCGCTTTCACCTTTTTTTCCACGCCTACTTTACGTTTTATCCAGACGTCGACTTTTTCTCGCCGGAGAAAATTGCTAGAAATTCACGCGAGCGCGTCGCCGTGCGCCGCCGTCCGCAATTTCTGCGACGAGGGCCGACGAAAATTGCGCCGATTCCGCTATGGGCTGGACTCGGCGTGACTCATCTCTTCATTATCCTCAATAACCGTTCCCGCCGTTATTCCACTCGTTACGTTTAACGCTGGAACGGCTGAAAGTCAGCGCTTATTCAGAAGTGCCATATCCTTCCACATAAAAAAGAAAAAAAAAGAAAAATTCAGTTTCAGTCGTCGTAAAACTCGGTCTCCGAAAAACTCCTTTTGTTTCCTATTATATTAATAATAATAATTATTTGTATAATAATTAACAATTGAATGCAGTTTATTTTATAAGAATGCTCCGTGCATTAGCTAATGCGACAGAACACAATGATAGGAATTTCCTAACGACTCCCCCGATATCTCTTCGGTTTCGATCCGCGCAAGACTCAATTTCTCGAGGGCGCATATCGCCCCGGTATCTTCGCGAAGTCGTGGAATCGTCACGCGAGCATCATCCCTCGCGAAGATTACGTGTGGCGAGGGGGTAGAGCATATATTCGCCGAAGTATTCGTGGCGAATCGACATCGGGCGCGCACGCAGGAGGTGCGAACGCGTAATCCACGCCGATTTCGACGATTGCATTCGCGGGTCGCGCTGCACGGCGATAAAGGTGAAGATGGGGGACGTGGGCGGGGGCGGGGGCGGGGGGGGGTGTGAGAGGCGCACGGGGGCTCTCTCGCTCTCTCTCTTTCCCTCTTCCTCCTTCTCTCAATTTCTGCCTCAACCAATTCCAACTTCGGTGGAGGTGCGCGCGCGAGCATGGCCGAGCGCGTATAACGTAACTTCTGCCCGGGCAATCTGACTCGAAATCACCGTTGGGTGAATTATCGCGGGTAACTGCGTGCCGTTCCCGGATTGCAGCAATTACTCTGACCTGGGTAATTATCGAGGAGAAGGACTCGAGTGTTGTTTAATCTGTGATCTGGCTGCCCGGGGTTCTTCGATTACGTCAGTGGGCTCCGGTCGCCGGTGGGGCGAGGAAGCAACTATACGCGAGAGTGCCCGGAGGGGGACTCTATCTCTCGGACTTGCGGAGGCCTCACCTCGCGGCTTCCTACGGTTAACGTAAGCGGTGAGATCTTTGTTCTCCGCGACTGGCTGCTCCATGCGCGATTCCGCACGACGGCGTCGTCCGAGGCGAGGCTGCGGGCTGATTATCGCAGAGAAAGAGAGAGAGGGGGGGGGAGGGCTGGAGAAAATTACCAGCCGCGAGGACAGTCGTCTAGTTTTACGAGCGATTCGTTACGGCCGCGGCCAGATTATCTCGCATTGCGAAAGCCTGACGAGGGGAATTAAAACGTCAGCGAGGACGATATGTGGATGCATTTACCGGCTAGTGCCGTTTTCAAGAGGTAAGTCAGGAATAAAATCATTTTCGAGCGGATAGAATAGGTCAACGATTTTATTAACGTCTACAACCCTTTCACTATGTTTGTTTTCTTATTTATTCTGAAGAATGTAACAACATGTGCCATGTGCAATACTAATGGACGTCTCGTAGCGTTTCAATCAAGAATATTTATACTTTAGTTGTTTAAATCTTAGCTTATACTATAATATTGTGTATCCTCATAACCATCTCTCAATTCAATTCTCTTTTAAAAATATGGGAAGGCGCGAATCCAATATTTTCTTTTATGTAGAAGGCTCGTAAAGATAGATTATAAGATCGACAATTCGCGGAGTACCGACTCTTCCCCCCTCGATCACCCGCCGTCCGTCGTCGCCAATTAAGATCGTGAGCTCGTGATTTTCACAATTATTACCGAAACCATCGCGCGGCGCGGCGTGGCGTATCGGAGTGCAACCGGCAAGATCGACCGGGACCCGTCGCAACACCGAACCGAATTGGCGCAACTTTTGTTGGCGCAGCCACGCGGATTACTCAAGTTGGTGCTACATGCCGTGCACTAACTCGCTTTATTAAGTTGATCCCGACGCTCTAAAGGTTACCACTTATCCCGGCGTATCTACTGCTCCTAATATAGCTCGCGAGATAGTGCGAAAGTGGTTCGAGGATTTTTTTACGTTGCCGTGCGCGGCTGAGACACTTCGAATTATTAATCCACCCGCGATTTGGGACACTAAAATCATTTCAGATGCCGACTGTCAATTTATCTCTATGTATGTAACTTTCCATTGCATATATGCAAGCTTAGAAGTAACTTTTGAATTCCAAGAGGGTGAAATGATAATGAAAAGCCTTCGTGACAGTTTTTATTGAAACTCGTTCTGACAGTTGCGTGACTTAGAGAAGCATAAAAATGAGCACAATTTTTATTGTAATCTTTTCTAATGGTAAAATCGGTAATTTTTATTTTTGTAATATTTTTATTATTTACTCATATTTACATGCAATGTGTATTTAATCTAGAGAAATATATTTCTGAAATAAAGGCTTATTGCGTGTGGCGTCGAGGACGGATGCGGAACGGAATAGCGCGCGGCATTGTTTCGCGACGCGGAAAGTCAGCGCGCGTCACGCTCGCGATATTCCAGCACAATTGTGCACCGGGTATAAATAGACGGGGGAGAAAGGGGGGGAGAAGGGGGCCAGGTGTTGCCCGGTGCTAACGAGGTGCAACACGAGAACGCAAGCTCTTGCCGCCGTGGCGCGCCGCGCGTTGACTGGGGCGAGGCGGACTCGCTCGCCTAGCCCGTTAAGCTCCGGGGGCACGGGATAATTAAACCGAATGTTAATTGCGTAATCGCCCCGGCGGTGCGCCGCGCCGTGCCTCCGCTCGGCTCGGCTCGGCTCGGCTCGCGAGCGCGGCACGCGAGACGGCCGCGATCGAGCGATCAGCTGTTCACCAACCGCGTGCATTCCACTTCTTCTCTTTCTCGCCTCGTGCGGTGGTGGTGCCCCACGATGTTATCGTTCCCAACGCGGACCCATTGCGATCAAGACGCGCCCGTAGTGCTCCGTTCAACTTGGCGAACACTTGGTAAGTGTAACGCGCCTGTTTTGCGAGATATCCGCTATAATTCTTCCGCGAGCGCGCGCTATACGTTATCCCTCTCTGCCTAAGTTCTCTCGCTTATTGTTATCGTGTTCGTTTGTGACAGTGAAAACATCGATTCGATCGCTTAAAATGTGATTACCGCAGTATTCTGATTTTCTTTACATTCAAATTTCTTTAAAATCTTGTTAAGGTTCCGTCAAAAACCATTCAAGTTACAACGTGAGTTGTGCGATTTTAATTTTTTAAAATCACGTATGGTCAATTATATTTTCGATATATTTCCGAATATCAATTATAATAGAGATATGGTAGCGTACTTCTTCCCTCGTAGCGCACTTTCCCGATACAAAAATTCAAGCGCATCTACATACACGAGGATATAAATCGCCTGAGCAACACCGACAGACTTTTCACTCGCCACGCCTGCCGTTTCCGCGTGCACGCGATAATACGTTCTGCGCGGCTAGAGAAAGAGGGAAAGGGGGGCCTCGATATACTTTCCGAGAAACCACCTTGGTCTATCCCTTAACTGCATTTTACATGGAGCGACGAGCTTCGATTGTGTTACGGCTGACCGACGCAATGGCTCGTGAACCGCGCATGTAACACATTGTATCTTGAAGCGAATCTTATTAGATGAACGAGAAGGGAGGCGTTCGAGATCGCCGTTGTCCTCCGCCTCGCTCCCTCATATCTCTCTCTCTCGTTCTCTCTCTCCATCTCTCTTTATTTCTTCCTCCGCATATGGCGTAATAGTTAATTGCCGACCTTAGCCCGCAGTGCGCGATGTACTTCGACGGCGTGATCGCCCAGGGAAAGATGAGCCGCTGCTCGAGAACAGGAGACTTCGGACGCCTCTCGCATCCTGATGCTTCCTCCGAAGTTTCCTCGACGTTTAGGGCGATCGTGTTGCAGATGCAGAGAAATGGGTGACGGGAGAAGAGAGAGACGATCCGCGGCTGGGTGACGGGTGGGCTCAACGTGTAATCTGCCTCGACCAGCACTACTACATATTTATATGTATTATGTACACACACACACACACACAGACAGAGTATCCCGGCGGCACCGTGTAAGATCGCAGCATCGTGAAATAGGCATTTATCATAGCGCCGTATACGGTCGGTTGATTCTGAGTTCTGTTTCCTTCGGCGCGATGTGATCATGTTTGACGACAAGACGACACGAGAATTAAATAGGAAGTCGTAACATTTTTCGCATAAATCTGTGTGCAAATATTGAGTCAATCTTACCCTTACGGCAACTACTGGCAGCCAATCTCGATGCAACTTTAATATGTAACACTATAATTCTGAATATAATTTCTGAAATTAGCCGAAAAGTAGAAGGTTGTAATATCTGCTTACATACTGAGCATATACACATACAAAATTCAATTTTCAATTGAGTGTAACTGGAAGTTTTCAAACTCTGTTGAATGTAATATATGGTACATCCCATGCGTGTGCACACAATCTGGTATGCGTATCTAGGCGCTCACACACACACACACGCGGACGTGCATGCCCTAGAAGCATTAAAGTCTCGACGTCATCCTGCGGTCCTAGCGGACGGCGAAGACAACAAAGAGAGAAAAACGGTAGTAGACCGCTGCCTACAAGGTGGATGTAAAACGGACGTAAGAGAAATAAAGAGAGCATGTGAGAGAATGAGAAAGAGGGGTCGAGCGAGTGCACCAGAGAGAGCGCATATAACATCGAGCTCGAGGAAGGAGCAAAAAGAGGAAGAGGAGGAGATGGCGGCGGCGAAGGAGGAGGAGGTGGTGGTGGTGTGTCAGTGAAGAAGGTGGATGAGCACAGAGGTGGGACAAGGGGAGAAAGAAGAGAAGAGGCCGGGAGCTATGCGTGCTCCGCTCCGCCCACGCTTTCAGAGACCCAGGACTCAACTTGTCCACCTTCTTCTCGACGTACAGCCACCCGCAAGAGTGCCGGGTTGGTCGTTGGTTTTGCCGTCCCGATTCCACCGTCCGTATCCTCCAGCGTATCGCGCGCGCGAGAGCCTTCGACGTTAACCCGCCGTGGATCCGGGAGAGAACGTCTCTCGGAGAATGAGATCCGGAATATCCGAGAAACAAGATTGCGGGACTTCGGAGCGACGATCGAAACGACCGGGCCCATTTAGAGATCTTATCGGATCGTCATCATCAACACGTCGGCGATGAGCGCGACTGTACTCCTATATGGCAAAAAACGCGCACATTCGTGGTGTGATTATCGTTATTAATAAAGGTCGCTTTCCGAAGGCACCCGGAAAGATCGTTAAGATCGGACGTGTCATACCTTGATCGTCGCTAATGGCGAGTAAAGACGAGAGCGATTCAATGCCTCGACGTGAGCTCCACTCCGACGTGCGAAAAAAGGAATGAGGAATGCGCTCGAGGCTTCATCGACGAGATGCACATTAGCACTTTGCAGGTTGAAGAGCACAGCGAGTAACACTTATCCAAATTTATAAAGGTTACAGGCTGCATTGAGCAATGCTTTGTCGAGAGATCCAAATTACCGTTAATCACGCGCTGAATAAAATGATATATTTAATAAGGTAAATTTAACAAGGTAATTTATACTTTATTGTGTTGTTATTACACACATTTTGTATGTGCGTAGCATTACTTTGACGAAGAATGGATGTGTTTTAATGAACGGCTCTTTCACTATTTAATAGAATTAAATATACAGAATACTTAGTCTTCAACTTTTTTATCATAATATAAAATAGTTGTATAATTAAGACAACAAACTAATCACAATTTATTTATTATACAAGTTGTAAATTGTTATGTTTGATTTTATTTTGTCTCGTTTATAAAAAAATTATTAATCTTTTAACACATTTTATCTTTACACATTATGCATAATCAGCATAATCAATAATAATGAAATGATTATGATAAAACTATTTGAGAAAGCTTTTTCAATATTTTATCGTTAATGCATCGCATTGAATGCAAAAGCACCTAATAGCGAGGAAGCGCATATATGCATTTCGTGGAGATTCTAATGCAAAATCCTCGAGGAATGGCGTAGCCATTTTCCTCTCGTGGGGGGACGGGTTCCTTTTGATGCGGACCGTACTCACACGGTCCTGCGGCCGGAGGCACCATCTCCTGGAACGCTTATCCCAGGTATCCGTGCAAGTCTTCTTCTCGTGTGTAAGCCCGTGTCCCTCGCGCATTACCATAGCTCGCCCGCGAGCACCGACTGCGAATCGCGGCTTGGTTGCGTCTCGTGGACGTATAATTCGCACGCGTCTGTCGACGAATAACATGCCTTCAACGGTATATTCAATTAGAAATGCTAATAGATTAAAATATAGAAAAAAGCTAATATCGAAAAAGCTATATCTGTAGATATTTTTATATAGATTCATAACGCGACGTAACATTTAATAAATTGCCCATACCGAATTATAACGATATGAGCTATTTGTTTGTGATATTGCTACATAGAGAGTCTTGTAAAATCAAGTTCCGCAAAATTTTGCATGAAATTTGATTTTATTAAAAACGAATATCTGAGAATAGGAATTGGATGTGTAGCGTCAACTTAACCGCCTGTTTTTGATACGTGCTTATCTAGTACGAGGACTTCGTTCTATGACAACGGTAAGATAGGGGTTTAGGCAGACGTGTTCAGCGTCAAGTATGCGCCGAGAATACGGGCCAATGTCTTCCACTCGGCGAGCGTCAGGCAGAAAAGCGCAGTCGCGTCTCTCTCGACGCGACGTCTCGCTGGCTGAGCAAATACCGCATGTTAATCGTATCCCGTGAGAGAGAGAGAGAGGCCCGCGGTCTCTCGCGCCCTCTCCGTAAAAGCGTAGGAGTGTGTTTGGAAACACTGTTAAAACATCGGACCGCAGCTGAGCAGCGCACGCCATTGTTCGCGCGGCACAAAACCGAGCAGCGAGCGCGCGCGCTTCCGCGGACCTTTTCTGCGGCTCAATGAAACGCGCGCGTTGCTGCAACAAGGTGGACGAAAGCGGAGGCGAGCGGAAAGAGCGACGGCGAGTAGTAGGTACCTTTTGTCTTTTAATCGTCGCGCCGCTGCCGAAGGGGATAACCCGGGCAACAGAGGGTCGCGCCGTCCGCCTCGCCCGACGAATGGCTGCGGGCACAGCGCTTTTCGACTCGTCGAGGAAACTCGTGCTTTCAACGTCCGTTTTTCATCGTACGTATTGACGAACTCGCGCGTTCGAGATTCCATTCCACGACGTGTTTTATTAACCATCGCTTGGAACAGAGATATTGCTGTGATTTCCATTATCAACCTTTGCGATAAGGTTGTTTCATATATTTATTAATCAGCAGGTATACTTCTCGGTTCTCAATTACACGAACGATTTTTATAATCATTTGAGATATATTAAGTTAGTTACTACAACGATTATTACAGCATTACATTATTGCTCTTGATCATTTATGATCAATAAGACCACGCGGATGCTCAAAGAAGGGCAGATATTTTATAGTATTTTTTTTTTCAGGTGAATCCCGAACGCGGATTCGAATTTAATCGAATTTTAAACGAACGGGCCTCTCGATCGTTGTCACGTGTGGCCGCACAAAACTCTCCCGCTCTCGAAAACAATTTATATACATCGTCGCCGCGGGGGGCGTATTGTCTCTGCTCTCTGTCGGGGCGAAGCCGACCTTGTCGGCGCGGCGATCGGCCGGTGATCTCTCCAATGGAGAGATTTGCCTCCCCGCCTTCTCTCTTTCTCCGAACTCGAGCCTCCCGTTTCCGAGAGAAACGCGCGCGGAACAGCTTTTGGAATTCGTGTCGCGCACCGCGGGTGGGCGCCATTGGCCCGAGTAATTACCACACGTGGAACGAGGTCTTTATCGTGGAACAACGCTCTTTCGCCCCTCGACGGATCCACCCAAACTCCTTTCGGCGCGTCTCTTCCTTTTTCTGACGGACCTCGAGGATCACGAGATGAAGATTCGATCACGATTCCGGACGTTCTCAGATCGATATTCTATTGCCTTACGAATTAGTGAATTGTCTATATCAATTCATACGAGATCGCACTTTCGTCCGGTCATCATTTTTATGTTATTTTATGAAAATATCTTAGGTTGGGCGACGTTGTATTTACCTTATCATTGCGTCAGTTTCTCTTTCAATGACTACTCTTATCATATGAACGAAAGGATGACGACGAAGGCGCCTCACTTTCCCTTACAATACCTACGTAGGATGAAGAATCTTCGAGACGCGGGGTCATTCTTGTAAGTGGATATTTCCGAGTGGCACTAACTTGAAATAAGCGACGCAACATGATGCGGTACGAGAGTGCGTGCGCTCGCCGCAGAGCGACTCGGCGTAACATTTCACCTCGAGGTGTCCGTTTCCGCTTCGCTGACGGCACAAATACATATACTGGACGGAACGCCTCGAACGAGGCGCGAAAGGAAGCAACGTAATGATTCTCCAGCCGCGCGACCGCAGCCAAATTTCCGAAGCGGACGGGTGCGGGATTGCGCACTTATCGCGCGGCTGGATTTCCAGCTGTCCCGCGCGATAATCTTTCGCAAATGGCGCGAATGCGCGTCTACATTGAGCGATTCCGGCATTAAGTTACCGCAAGCGCGCCATCGAAAACGCTATCGGCGCGCAAGCTAATTGGAAGTCTCGAGGCGCGAACGGCGCTCGCGTTGGTATCTCGATCGCGCCGCTTCAAAACGAGCAAAAGAGATTATCTAGGATGATTGTTCCGAATGGCGTTGTATGATAGCGGCAAACGAGAGCGGCGTATGTCAAAATTAGCACTGGTTGGAAGGCTCGTGCGAAACCGATCATTACGTCGTTGGTGGTTCGAGCGCGTGATAAAAAAAGGATAATACAATACTGCAAGATGTTTCTGGCTTTACAACTGATATCTCTCGTTCTTATTATAGCGACGAATACGGATATATGTAATAATTAAAAATCGATCGATAATGGAGATATTGAGCTATATTTAAAAAACAGAGGCATTGATTTATTTTAAAACGTGATATGTCGTTCAGTAAAGCTCGCCTCGAGCGCGCACTCCTTCTCTTCCACCCTCGGGTTCTTATCGCCCGCATAGACGCGAGCGCACTCCTCCGCGTCGAGTGATAGCAGACGCCCGTTTCCGCTTCATTGATATTGAAATGGCCGATGGCCAAGAGTCGTGGAAGGGAGTCGTGGCAGCGCCGAACTCGAAAAAACAAGCCACGATGACTCTCGAGGCGAGACTGCGCTCCGCGCGAAGAGGAGAGCGGCCTCGGAAGTAGACATCTCCGAGTGGTCCAGCGTCATCTACTTTTCTTGCCTTACGACCCTTACGAAATACGATATCTCAGGAGCCTTCCTCCGTCTCGCTTCATCCATCTATCCGTCCACCGGTTTTCTCGGGAGCCGGGGCACAGTGGCGCAACGCACACACGACCCGCGTGCACGGGGTATAATACGACACGTAATCCCCGCGCCGCGAAGATCCTTCTTTCGCTCATTCCTCCTCTCCCTCTCTCTCTCTCTCTAGCGACTCGAGGACTCTTCTTCGCGACCGGCGAGAATGTTTACATTTGTCTCCTCCGGCAGCTTACGGCTTCGCCGGACGCTTCGCACAAAGAGCGTTTTATAGTCTGGCGTCCCCCGGGCGCGCGATGGACGCGGAGAGAATTCCTCCCTCGTCACAGCCGTGTCGCGGCCGGCGACAAAACACCCACAAAGCCTGCCTTGTTAATTACAGACACGGCGTGACCGGCCCCATCTGCATCCGGGCAGCCTTCGCCGCCGCGTCGGCCGCCGCCGCGCTTTCAGAATCTCGCAGAAAGAAAAAGGAAAAAAATTCACGCCGGTCATCGAATGGTCATCGCCGCGATCCGCGCTCGTCGCCGCGACGCGAGGGAATTTCTTCATCGTGGCTCAACGGAGGCAACCGTCGTGCAACGAAGAACGTTCTCTTTATTGCTATACGATTGATCTTTGGGTGTTTTGCATGACTGGAAATTTGTTCGGTCACGGTTGAAGATTTATCGCGCTGAATGTTGTGCGGATTTTCGATCGCGATGCCCGATTAAACGTTTTACCTCGATGTCGGTATAAGTAAATTGCTCAACTTTTGGCAAATATATACTCGGTCGAGCTGCTGTTTGATACAGTTATTGATTGCACAAGTTTATCTTATTACTGACGCGGTATAACCGCGCAAATTCGTGGCGTATTGCTCGAAATACGCAATATCGATCCGCGATCTACGAACGCCCGAGTCGCCAGGAAGAAGTCTATTCTCGTACCCGCGCGCGATCGTCACTCTCACTTGTTTATACTGAGTGGGACAGAAATACAAGAGTGTCGCTGAGACGCGAAACATCTGTCGCGTCGGACCTGTCGACGTAGTCGTTCGCGTCGTCGTACTCCAGCTAAACTATTTTCGCTGTATGCCCTGCAATCGACGGACTGACAACTAGTGACAACACGCTCTCCCGGCCATGCAAATTCGTTATTTTTCTGTTTGCGGAGTGTTCCGAATGGAGTGACGCCCTAAAATACTAAATAAATTCCGCTCCATCTTCTCTGTACCTTTTGCATGTAACACGGAGTCAAAATCCGAGAACGTTTTTTCAGACACGATTAACGCACTTAGAATAATATTCAAACAAACAAAAATTTGTAATTGACAAAACATTTTATAAACGAGAAAAGAATACATAGGTACTTATGTACCTACAACCGTTACATTATTATTTTTAGATTTAGAAGTCCATTTATCAATTTTAGAAAATAGGTACTTTTGGCGTCTCTTTGGGAAAAGATACATTAGGAGCTTTCTTCCTTGCGCGAAAACGTTATTGCCTAATTTCCAAAAATCTCATTAAACATATATTAGTACATGCTCTCTATATGGTCAGAAATCGATTCCTAATAGCGTGAAATAATCAAAGAAACTATTAGCGATGAATCGAAGTGTGCGCAAGGAAAATTTCCGGGGAAGAACCGATCGCACAATCCGTCTCAGAGAACGCTAAGTGAATCGGACAATGATGTCGTTGTGTGCGGGATAAATCGAGAACGCGTTGCTCGGGAAAGCATCCCCGTATCCCCGTAGGCAGCGACTCTCGTATTTCTCCCAATTGGCGAAGGAAGAGAAAGAGAGAGAGAGAGAAAGAGAAGAGATCGAGTACCGCCGTGACTCTAAACGACGCTCTGTCGCGCAGCTGGCACGGGACCATAATATTTCTCGAACGTCGAGGAATCGAACGTGACTCGGGTTAGCGTACGCGATTTATTAAAAGATCGCGCGCCCGCGACGAGAGTCTCGCGCGTGAACCTGTACGCGTTTTCCTCGTGCTTCAGCGAGGAGTGAATTTGTCGTCATGATCGTTCTCTTACGGCGCGCGGCGGCGGGAGAACCGCTCGGCGCCAGCAGAACCGATCGTTACCCAAAGTGTCGCCTGGCGGGCTTGCGTGCAGGAATGCAATGTGAACCGGCCATTACCACGACGCAGTGTCACCCGGAGGAGGGTAATTTCGACTCGAAAGTCTCCGCTGCGCGCCGTGAGGGAGACGAGAAGCGAGAAGAGGGCCGCATTCTTGCGATTCGACGATCACGCCTCGCGTCATACCTGCGGTCTCTTCTTCTCGTCGCGTCACCGCCGATCACGTCCCCGCCGCAAAATTATTTCGTGCCACTTTCGACGTAGATCGACATAACTGAGCGCAATCTATACGCACGAAACACAAAGTGTCCCCGGGGGGAACGTGTGCTGAGTTTTCGAGATGCACCGCGGTCGAGTGATTTATTTGAAACAGAAAAGAAATTATGAGATAAAGTTTTATCCTTGAGTAAAATACGTTTATATAAATTTGGAGTAATTATATCCTGCTGTAAATCTAATCTGATATAATATAATTTCTATACATAAACTAGAAGATCTGTCTGCATGTTCTCTATTAACTCCTAAACTCTTTGACCGATCTGGACCAAAAGTTTTGCATAGTTATTCTCTAGATCCCTGCGGGAAATATAGGCTACCATGACACCTGGATACCTTTCCCTCTGATTTCATTCCTTTGACACTTTGTGATAATTTGAGTTTTTCGCATTATTATATAAGTAAGCATTGCATATGAAGTAATATGTAAATAAGCATTGCGTAATAGTTAATGAAGGTGCCAATTAATTTTAAAATATTATGATATAATTGTGGAAAAAATACTGATGCCCTAAATATGAGAAGTCCGGACAACGCCGAGTACTTTAAGCTGGCCAGTGATATTTTTATATATAAGTTGAAAAGACACTTCAGTAATAATCAGCAATTAAAAATGAAAGAAAGTAAGAACAGTTCAGATTATCTCAAACTCTTCGATCTATCAAGAGAGAATATTGTTTCAAGATTAGGTAAAGAAGTTTCAAGATCTTTTTTTTTTGTTACTTCGTTTGACTATACTTTATTTTTGAGTTACTATAGATAGAAAAAAATGCAAAATTTTACGTTGTAAAATAATTACCTACGATTTCGTCCAATCCATTGCGGTATTGACAGATGCGGTCAATCCGCGCACATCTGGTCGATATTTTGCGGTAGGGATGCGAGACCGCGACAATAAAGGATCTCCGCAATTTTACTTTGCCTCAACCAATGACAGAGGGATACGCACCTCATCGTAAGGCTCGCAGGTGTCCGTTTCCCTAGCGGGAGAGCCGCTTCGAAAATTAAACATCTGGCGCAACTATGTTCTTAAACGACCACTTAACATCCGTTGCCGCGGCGCGGCGGGGCTGTTCCGTTGCGATCAGTATTATATCGTGTCGCGCCTCCTCCGATCGCGTCACAATGGAACCCGTTTCTCGTTTTTGCGGTCACATCGCCATCCGGAGGGGGTGTCTTTCTCGACTCTCGCCCTCTACCTCTTCGGCCACCTTTTGCATACAGCCGCGGGGCGCGTTCCGCGGTCGTGCGTGAGCAAACAGGATATCGCGCGGCCGTATCCTTGGGCCGCGAGCACCTAATAATTGCAAAAATGCACGCACGAGATCTGCGCAACGTCTTCGTGGGCATAAAAGACGTCTCGGCGCGACCGGCCCTCTCTCGTCGTGCGTCACGGCACTCGACGACCACCGTGGAAAGCAGAGATGAAAAAAAAAGGAAAAGATAAACGAAAGTGGTGAAACGCCACGACGCGTCGTTCTCGACGATGCAATCGGAGAAAAAGGGCCATGTGCGTACCCAGAATTCGTGTGCTCTCTTTACTGCTTGAGGAAATTGAATTTAGGATTCGCGCGCGTGCGTCGATGAGGAGGAAGCTGCGTCCCGGATCGTGTACGAAAATAGATTACGAGATCGAGTGTCTTAAAGCTCTCTCGCTCCTCACATCGATCGATTCGGTGCTTTCGTCGATAATCGGTGTAATCGCAAGATTTAACGATTAGAGAACGAAACGGCTGCCGATCCGCAAAGTTACCAGCTTTGAGTTTCTATAGAAATGAAGTATACTTCAAAGAAGCGTATCTTCCACGATCTTCGATGCCTCTACGCGGGAGATCGTTTTCTAGTGAGAAGCGGAATGTGTAGAGAGACAGAGAGTGAGAGAGAATGCGTGATGTGAGAAAGAGAGAAACTATACAAATCGATACAAATTGGGAACGCGATGACGCGGCGCGTTTTCGCGGGGGGGAATCATCGTCGGTGCTCCGGAAAAATAACAACGGTGCCCTCAATTATCGGCTCGTTTCGCCGATTTGCCGTGCAGCCCGCGCGGCTGTCATTAGGCCCGCGTGCAACGCCGATGATCGGCCGCTGCCGATCTGCTCCGCTGTATCCCGACGGAAACAATGGCATATGGGATAGTGTCAGAAATAATACAAATAACCGAGAGACCCCAGTGAAAGTACTGTTTAGTCCATAATTTCCTTCGCAGCGCGACCACATCGGTAGGCGGGGCGCTGGTCACACCTTCCAGAGATCTCGTGTTCTCTTTTTCTTGCCTCTTCACCTCGCACCTATCCTCCCGAGATCCGTCCCGGCGAACCTCTCCGGTCGCTCTCATTTTTCAACCGACAGGCGCGATTTCCTACCGCAACGATCCGACATACTGACAGTCATCCTCACACATTGTTTTTATAAGAGAATCCTCTTGTCATCGTCGCCGGACTGCAGAAAGGAGCCCGGTTTGGATCGGCGTCATCTTTCGAAGGAAATTCGAGCCGTGCGCGGAAAGAGAACACGAGCGACGTAAACTCATCTATTATATTGGCAGGATATTGTGTGTATTTGTAAAAAAAATTCGATTACAATATATCTTGAAAAGAATTATATTTTAGAAATTATGTTTCGCTTTAAAAAAAGTTACGTTACCACGTGATAATATAGAACGCACATGATTTACGAAAAAAAGATCCTATTAAAAATTATTTAAATTACATTTACTATACATTTATTATGCTATATAAAATCTATCGGAAAACTCGTTAGCATCCATTTTTTATTAACTAGCTTAAACTATAATACCTGGCGTTGTCCAGGCTCCTTATATTTAGAACATCAGCATTTGCGAAAATGTGAAAATTAAACAATAACATTGAAATTAATTCATAGTGATATATAATTTACAAATTCACTGTATCACTTTGTACATGCATGTATTATTGAAAAAGGAAATCAGGGTGAAAAAAGAGGGTGTCCAAATTTCATGGTAGCCTATATTTTTTGCAGGAGTCTAGAGAATAACTATGCAAAATTTGGTCCAGATCGGTGGAAGGGTTTAGGAGTTAGGGAACATATAGACAGTTCTAGTTTATGTAATCTATAGATTATATCGTTTCGGATAAAGTTCTTAAAGGCAGAAAAATACATCGTTATGTAAAATTGCGACTTGTCGTTTTTCTCGGTCGGATGATTGAAGAGACGGGACTTCTGCCCCACCCTGGTCCTCTTTCGGAGGATCCAGGTAAAGACGCCGATCTCCGAACACAATACGCTTCCCAGCGAGCTGCAAGTTATTATTACTGGCTCGCCATTGTCCGGCTGTCAACAATTAGTTTAGATGATGCTTCAACATCCCACCGTACAATACCACCTGAGACCCATGGTTTATTTTCGATATTTCTGGAATATAACACGGCCGCAGAGCAAATAACAATCTTTGTTACATTCGTTACGTAAAACTCTCACTGGGCAATCTTCGGCGCTCGAGCACGTACAAATCGGGCATATGTACACAAACACCAAAGACATTATTGAAAAAAACTTTCGCACGTAGAGTAAAATATGAAAGAATAGCAAATATAGTGAATATAAGAATATGTAAAAAGTAAAACGATGATAAGACATATTTAATGTTCAACATCAATGCGTCCAATACATTTTATGTAGCAGCCGCGTGCGCTTCTCGCAAAATTGTATCGCAAATAGCGAGAAAGTAAGTAGTCTTTCCGCCCTCGCGCAATTCCGCATCGCGCCGCCCGCTTCCTTTCTGGCGGCGGCGAAAGACGACTTCAAACGACAAAGAACGGGGCCGGGGACAAGGGGTCGCATCCCGCTCCTGATCTTCAGCCCAAAGAGGGCTGCGCGCTGCTGCGAGCGGGGGCACGCGAGGATGATACAAAATATTAATATTGCGCGTTTCCCTCATAACTCACGGGTCGCTGAGCGCGTTACGCACGCTCGGCGGCGTCCCAAGGGACCGTGGCGTCCCAGGATGAGCGGAATATCGCTGGATCGCGGGGCGAGGGAGCGAGAGAGAGAGGAGATGGAAAGAAGAGGACGCGGGTAGGCCAGCAGTGTGTGTCTTTGTGCTTTTAAAGGCTCAAGGACCACCGCTCTCGGAGCGGCCCATTGTGGGTTACGAATTGCCACGAAAGACGCGGAGTTTACGGTGGAAAAACCTCCGCTCGCTTTTTTTTTCTTTCCATCTCTCTCTCTCTTTCTTCCTTTCGTCGGTCCCATTATGTCCTGACATAACTCATCAAAAATATTGTGATTGGTCGACTATTGAATATGACGTTACCTGGCTCGATCTTCAGGCCCCAGCGATGACAATGGGAATCTAGGAAGCGACGCTCGTTTGCTAAACCAGGCGGATCGTGAGTTGCTCTCCTTTCTTCAGGGGAGGAGATACGAGGGGGTCAAAAATATGATATTTTCCCTGCTCGCGGTACGCGACGTGTCTCTGGAATTTCATACGGTTCCCCCTACCTCCCCCTCCCTCGCGCACAATGGCCACGCTTGTTCGGGGCGCTCGGCAAAATGTTTTTGACGACTATGAAGTTCGACATGTGGAACGGCAAAAGGAGGAAGTGTGCCGTTGGCGCACAATGCTCGTTTACTTCTGTTTTCTCGGGAGATTACATTTGTTATCCGTAACATCAAACGTCGGGGATTTCTTTTTCTAGGGAGCCACTTAGAAATGCAGCCGCTGATCTTATTGTTAACCGCTGATTCTTAAATTATGTATAAGCACGTTGGTTAATTGAATTATAGCAGTGTATGATGTCGGTGTAAACTTTGTCGAGACATTTCTCAATTTTGTAAAGGTTATTAATGGAAAAAAGACGCGAACGAAATGTTACGATAATGATTTTATGATAAAACGCATTGTTATTGTGAACGTTATGTTATCATGAGAGACGCAAATTACGTTCGGCAATTCTCCCAAGACACTCGACCCTTTGTGATGTAGCCTTAGTCCGTTTCTTACGTCAACAAAGTGCTCGAAATCTTAGACCCGATATATCCCGGAAGATACCCCGGCTCTTCCCTTAAACCACGGAGTCAAACTCCTCGTATCAAGGCCTAGCCGTTGGCTGCAGCCCTTTACCGGGCCTTTAGGGTTGCCGCGATGATGTTGCAAATTTAATCATCTGCATACTTGGCGATTACACGGAACGCCGATCACAGGAAGGTCGTCGGGCGCGCTCCCCCGGCGGTTATCCGGGGGGTTTGTCCGAACTCCGTTTACGGTTTTGGGTACATACTCTCTGTATCTGTGGACAGTAACGATCCCCTCTCCTCTCCGTCCCCCCACGCTTCCATGTGCCCTTCCTTTCTCGTCTCTGTCGCTCCTTCGATCCCCCAAGTACGTAATACGTATCCGCGTTACATACGCGCGCAAGGATGTATTTGCACACTCGAACTGATTTAATATCCGGATCCGGCCGCACTTTGCGGCTAGTTTTAGCTTCACTTTCCTGTTTATTTAGGTGAAGGTATATTCCGGGTCCGAAGGAAAGTCTCTGACAGTTCGCTCCAAGTGAAGCAACTTTGCTGTAACTTTCTTTATTAGATCATCGCTAGTTTACTCCAATTCTGGTGTGTTTTAGTACTAATCTTGTACAGCGTTGTAAAATTTTGTAAAACCATTCTTCCGTGCCTTAGACTTTGCACGCTCTACGTTCCTTTATATTTGAATTATAAAATTGTACGAGAATTAATATCTTTCCCTCATTCCGTTGATCTCTCGTTAAACTCTGATTTCATCAAGGACGTTGACTGTGCATTTTTTGTCGTCCGAAGTCGCAAAGACATGCGAATCTGTCTCTCTTTTTTATTTTTTCGCGCAGTATTCACACACGTTACGGGGGTTGAGCGCGTGGTCGATATCGCGAGGATGAAAAAAATGGGGGCGCGGTAATTGCCGTCCGGCCAGGAGTCGGACCGATGCCGTCTGCATTTGGTAAATGAAAACTTAACGAGGTTTGCTGAAAAATTTCTCTGTCCGGTGATACGCGAGTCCTCCCCACGGACGCGCTTCAAAGTGACACGTGCCATGCAACATATTCCCGTTTACCCCTCTTGGACACCCATTGGAGGTTCCCCCGTCGCGGACGGTTCTCCAGTCGCCTCTCTTGACATCGGATACATTTCGACCAGCGCGATTCTCCGCCCGCCCCCCTCGCCTCACCCTCGACGGGTATTTTCAATCCCGCAAGCTTACGTTCCGGCGCTACTCCCGGGGGCCATCTCTGATACCAATCAACAGAGGCATTCCCACGTAATTGGTTTTTACGTAATGTTAAGCAGGCCGAGAGTTACGCCGCGCCGGACTTCGTATATTTGTTTTCCGTCGTGGTGAACTCGCGATATTCCGCCGATGGCGGGATCAAAGCCTACGGATCGGCGGAATTAATTAAATCGGTCGATCTCCTCCTACGGAACTTCCTTGCTTTTTTTCCGTCCGTACGCGTCGGCATCCGCGTACGTTGGCATCCGCCAGCACTACATTCGCCCTTCCCCCGAAAGAGAGAGATCCGATCGCATTGGCAACTAGAAGTTTCACGGGTGCACCCGGACGGTCCGAGAACCGTTTGAGGATGCATCGAGGAATTGCGCGGCCCCTGCATTTTTGCCCCTCACTCTACATCGGACGTTACAATCTCGCGCTCACGGCGATTCCGAGATAAACTCTTTGTAATGAAAGTCGTAGATATTTTTATCTCTCGCCGATTGACGGCGGCACGAGTTAAAAAGTACGCATCGAATTATCGTGGTTCAATAATTGGCGTTTATCGCGTTGATCATTTCACGATCGAGAAGCGATATCTTCACTTTTAACCTTAATTGTGATCTCTCGATCTTTAACGCAAATTATATAACATGTTTCAAGTTATAATCGAACAGATCTCTATCATACTGATCGTGTTTCTGTAGAATTAATAATAAGAGTAGAATTAATAATCTTGCGTGAGATCTGACACGCGTAAAAAAAACTTTCCCGTCATCGTTTCCACGAGTAATTCCGCGAAAAAAAACGCCCCCGTAAAATTTCTATCTTCCGCTTGACGCGAAGCTTTATCTGCTTACGCGTGCGATAGGCCGAATTACTGCGAAACGAGAGGCAAAAGAAAGAGAGAGAGGGGGGGAAGAGGGAGAGAGAAAAAAGGCCGGAGGTGCCTCGATAAAATTCCATTGTGCCGGCTTGACGGTATTTTAAGCCTCTCGTTCTGCTTCCTGCCGTTCTTCCCTCCCGAGTTCCGGGCCAACCCTCTTGTCGCTTGTTGTCACGGACCTTTATTAGCCCGCCCCGCGAGGATAAGGGCGACTTTTTTATTTCCCCACGACTTGACATCCGTCGATCTCTCTTTCGCATCTACCACTTGTTGCTCACGCGACCCGCCGTTTCTTGCCGTGACATCAGCCACCCTCTCTCGTTTTCCAACCTTCTTTTGTCATCCTCCCCGTTCGGTGACGTCGCATTGTAATCCTTCACGGCTAAACGCCGAGAAAAAAAATGTTTCAAATCCGTAAACACGGGCGCGACTTTAAGGGATATTTCATTACATGAATTCCGAATTTAGAGCTCGCTTCATTACGTGAATTCGGCAATGTTTATGAAAAATTGTACAAATTTTCTGAATACACAAGAGATATGAAATGCATTGTTATATCGTATCATATTACGTTACATTATATTGTACGCGAAAAAAAGTCATGGGAAAAGACCGCGCTCGACGGCACGAAGCGCATATCGGAAATCGCGATATAAAATAAATTGCGAAAATTGCTTGCAAGGTTTTTGCGCGCAATGCAATCCGTTTTTAATTCCGCGCGGTGTAACGCGGCGCCGGTTGCATTTTACATTTTAATATCATTACCGGACACGCGAAACGACGCGCGGAATGTTTTGCGTTTGCATAACCACCCACCCTCTCCCTTCCCCGGACGCGTTGCGAGTTTATAAAACTCGCGCCCACCCCGGTCAGCGCGATGCGCATATGATATTTCGGGAGTTACATTATCCGCCCCGGGAGCCCCGAGAAATTCGCGCGTGATTACGGCTTATAATTTCTTTTTCGGCATGTCGGCGGGCATTATTTTCGGTATGATCCGCGCGCCGCGGGAAGGACCATGATTCATATTGTCGTTTCGTGTGCATGCCGAATTCTCGTCTTGATTGGTGATATTACAGGACGAAAGGCATCCGTAAACCAGAGCTTCTCAAAAGCAACACAGGAACAGGGATCCACAAAGTTGTTCTTCCACCGTGCAGATTTTATCTCGCCGTTGTGAAACATTAATGATAAATATTATATTCTATATTAATCAGAAGTTTAACATAAATACGCGATTGAATAACAACGTGACATATAGCGCGCTATATCTGCAGCACTTTATTTACAGCGTAAACGTTACAGTTATTACATTATGCGATGCAATATAATCCTTTTATTAATTATCCAAAATTGCATCGCATTTGCTGCATTATTATTGTGCGTTACAAGATATTTATTTAAAATATTAAATGGCAGAAGTTCGATAGCCATCTATTAATCCAATTAATTAGATTGTTTACCGCTAATAATTTTTCTTTGTGAAAAAGTATCGCCGAGGATGCGCGGCGATACGGGATTGCTCCGCAACGGAATGAGAGCCGCTGTATCAAAACCGCAAACTACGGGCCAATATAATGAGATTTAAATTACTGTGGGACTGTGACATAGTATGCTTTTTACGAATCGTTACCTGCGCGACTCTCATCTCCCATGGCCAATTAAGGATGGAAATTCGATTTGGAATCTCGTACCGAAATAATCGATTACCGTCGGCCGCTGCGGTGCTTATTCTAATTTCGTTAAACGACTGACGACAAAATACCCCGAAGGAATCCTCTCGTAATAACACATGTCATAAAGCTGCCCGTAGCGGCCGAATTGAACGAAATCTCTTTTGTTCCTCGACATCAACGAATTGTTTAACGTTTTTTCCTCAAACAGTTGCATTTTCGCTTAAAATATAATACGACCATTTTTATTTGTAAACACCGAATTAAGCATCGCGATTAAACCGAAAACTAATATTCTTACTCCGTTAGACATTCAACATAATTAACATTAATATTATAATATTAATTATAGGAATGATGTAATAGAAATAATAATAAATACGTCTAGGCTATAAGAATGATTTTTTATGATGAGCGTAAATATTAAGGAGGTTCTACAGGTACTCTCTAGTCAGTTGAGAGATGAAGAGAAAATCTTTAAATTCATCGATTCTAAGTATTTATAAAACATTTTCGTGAATTTTGATGACGTTAGAGCTTATATCATACCCATATTAGTCGAAGCGAGGAATAATTAAAAATATCGTGTAAGTGCTCCTTTGACTCTGGCGGCTTATAATGAAAGAAAATGTGGTAACGTCGCGAACTTGACAGTTCTGCTCATATGACCGTGGTTATTTCACAATTTCACATAATTCTAGAGCGAGTACTTCTCCGTAAGCGCTCGTAAACGTTAGGTGCTTAAGTTTGAGGTGCTGTCATACTGTGGTGCTGTACTGGCTGTACACTTTTCGCGCGGGTGCAGTCGCTGCGACATTGCCAAATCTCCCTTGTTATTCGAAGCACGCTACGTGAACTGTGATATGGCCTGTTTCAATAGCCAATATTACAAAATTTTACGCGATAACCCTTGTTTTTCTCGATATTTCTGAAAAGCTTAGATTAAGATCTATAAGAGCTCCGTTTTTTGAATCTCTGGTAGGTCGCCTTTATATAATTAATATCTCGTTTCCTGTCTCCAAGAGCCCCTCTGCCATATGTAGCTTATGTTAAAAACTGTGATTTCAAAATTCATTTTTGCAAATTTTTACACGGTAAACGATGCTAAAATTTTTCGAGCACTTTTCTCGCATCTCAATTTATACGTCCATAAAGTTTTTTCCAATTTTTAGATACATCCATTATCTGTAGAACCTCCTTAAATATATTTATGAGACACATAAAATACAGACAGTGACATTCACCGTCACGAAATGAAAATTTCGACTTCCAAATCCAATAAAAACATCCCTAATATTTGCGTGAGAAATGTGCATTTACATAACGCATTTTTTATCTCACAATTATATACTATATCCTGACTCAAGAACGAGTTGTGTCATCGCGCCAACACGCAAGAATACACTTATAGGGTGAATACATCGTTCGCGCAAAAGTGGAGCATTCGAAGAATGCTTCCTCACCGCCACAGAATCCTGAAACCGACCAGATCGCGGGAGGAAGAAAGGGACGCATTAAAAGCCAATTTGTCAAGGGAACAATCGCTCCTCATGGCGCGTTAGGTGGAGGAGGGCGGCGGGTGTATCGCGCGCGCGGAGGAACGAACGAGTGACACGGCGATGGAACTAACCGGCCTATACCTGGCACTACCACGACGCGTTATTCCATCAGGCAACAACCGGGCGCGAACCCGGCCTTTTTCCGCCTGGCGCTTTTTGTCAATCAATTAAAGCGCATTCGCCGCAATTTAGAACGCATTAAGACGCCCGGCGGCAGCATTCCGCGCGTTTCTCCCGTCGTCGTCCTCCGTCGTCACCGTTGAAAATACGCTGAGACCGCAAGAACTCGGAACTCGACGAAACGCGTCACGGACAGAATGGCGAACGATCCGGGAGCGTCTCCACCTAGCGAAGAAGTAAATCTGCACTTTGCAGATTTGTTCCGATCGGCTGAGTCCTAAATATCTTTACGCGCGATTAACAGCGCATGCTCCATTTGATCTCAACAAGATCCATTATCCCGTAGCATGCTTGATGTGCTAAGAGCAGATCGATTATTATCTAACTGTTACCGGGAACATATATTTCTCGGTATAATATGAACCGAAGGTATATTATATCAAAGTTATTATCTCCGTATGAAGCCTTATCTCACTTCGTTATACTTGTAGAAATTATAAACGAGTTCTAGCAAGTAAAACAAGTTCGATGAAAGATACAAATAACTAGACGTTTAGGTACGCCGAGAGATAAATTCCTACCTCGTTTTTTTGACGAATAAGCTGTTCCATCCGCGGAGAGGTATTCTAACGAATGAACGGGTAAAAAAATTCGAGGATAAGGAAAGAGGTCCAAGCGAGGGTCCAAGATGCAATGGTGCAAGATAGGTGATTTCGCGCGGCCGCTATACGTCAAGCACGCCGGGATCGTAGACCACAGTCAAGAGAAGCCCTCCTGGCTTGGAAGGTGCTCCCGAGGCAGGACCTGTCATTACCGAAATCTATATTTAATGCCGCCGCGCGCGGCAACACTTTTAATCCCGGCATTATCTGATTATCGCGTCCTCACAAGAGGAAGGAACGAGCGACGCCTTCTCGCCACGGTCGCGATCGAATCTCGGGCTGTCTGGCCGAGGGAACCCTTCTTCGCTCCTCCGATAGTTCGACGACGAAAAGCCGGTGGAGGATTTTCTACGGTTTATAGATCGCATCTCTCTTTCTCGTGACCCCCGCTAAAATCTCCGCCGCGTCTACGTTATCTCGCCGTCGTGATCTGCCGACGGAGGCTGCGGCCCGTACATTGATTTCGATAGTTATCAACCGCCATCTCTTTCTCTCTCTCTCTCTCTCTCTCTCTCTTTAACATTTTGCCACTCCGCTCGCCCGAGAGCGTGCATTGCGAGAAAGGCAAAAAGTCCGCACACCGAGTCATGGAACAGTATAATTTTGGTAATTAATGATAATGATGTACTCTCTCTTTAATGAGAAATAATAACTCGCCAGTGAGTTAATGAGCAATTATTTAGTTGTGATAATAATTTATCGTTACATCGTTTATTCTCTATGTTTAGAATGCAGGTGTAAATTAATTCTAAATAATCATGAAATAGTACAGAGAGAGAAAAACATTCAACAATACTAAAGTCTCACTTTTTGATGGTGTTAATAATGTATTTCGCGTATTAAAATGTTTATTTAAGCTAATAGATATTACGGTGAAAAAAATTTTATGAAATAAATATACATTAGGCGACAGTGAAAGGCCATTATTATACATCAAAACTCATCGCCGGCACAAAATAACGCTATAAAACGTAATGATGAAAATTGTGTAAAAATATATATTGCTGCTTTATAACACAACCAACGTGCATCGATATCGAAGCGGTCGTGGCTTCTGTTCTAAGAACAACGAGACGGAGGGAGGCTCGCAGATCCAATCGATCTTCTTTCGGGTCGGAACGACTTTTCGCGTTGGTGCACGTTTGCGTCGACTAGGCCACAAATTCGGTCTTCATGCGCATCCTCACACCGGCAAACAATTATCACCAGTCGCCGGTTTTGCCGGGGGTCCGTCGACCGCACGGTCCGACGACAACGACGACGACGTGACAACAACGATCGTGACGACGACGACGAAGGAGTCCATGGACTGACGTCTCCCACGGTGGCTGATGTCAGAAGACGTGCGCAACAAAGTACGTGTCACGCCACTCCCGGTTCGTTTGAGCTAATTGCCAGGGGGCTCCTCTCTCGCCTCCATCACGTCGTATCCCGTCATCGCCGTGCCCGCCGATTTCATCACACTCCGGTCTTTTGGTCCGTTTCTTCTCGTTTCTCCTTCTCCTCTTCACGCCGCCGCCGCCTCCTCACCCCCGCGCCATCCGCTCTCTTCGTTACTCCCTTCTTGCTTGGCTCTATACTGGCTTCGTCATCTCGCCTGGAATGAGACCCGTCGCGATGCAAGCGGAACGGTGCCGATGCACCTGGTATCTTACAGCCTTGAGTCGTCCCGCTCAAAGTTTTGCATCGCATGGGAATGGCTCGTGGGAAGTGACGGAAAAAGAAGTAATGTTACTCGGATCTTCTTCTCTCTCTCTCTCTCTCTCTTTCTCTCTCTCTGTCGATCGAGGAATTGTCTTCTCACCGACTGCATTTTTTTTCGAAATGCAAAGGTTCAATAAACAAGAGTTATGACTGTGCATTTATCCGTGTAGAAGCAGCATAACGAGGCAGTATAATGAAGCAGTGTGAAGTAAAAAATGTATACACAGTCAAGACTATCGAATTTTAGAACATATAAGAAATATTAATAAATCGGAAAATTTAGACAGATAGCGCATTTTAATTATATATATTTTATAAAAATGAGTAGATATATTGAATTCGCTTAAGCCACGCTCATTTTTTCACGATAATAAGTAGAAAGCTTTTATTACTTTGAATATTTTCTCATTTAGGAACTGTCGAAAAAAATTTATTAAAAAAAAAAATCTTCACTCGCAGCGTTTTACCTCTGATCCTCCTAAAAGTACAAACGGACGAAATCACCGAGATTTCAGTGCTGGATCGTAAAGCGCTTAAATCGAAGCTTGCGCGTACCTAAGATAATTACCATCCGCTTCGTTAGATCCGCGCTCGCTGATTAACCTTCGTAAAAGCTTCTCTATCTCCACGATCGCGATTTAATATCTGTCTACGCTCGACGCCGCGCCGCGTGCGCTCGCTAGGAAAAATGCCACCGAGCGGCTTGGAAAACGAGGATTCAACCTTTGCGATCCGCCCGAAAAGACCGTGTCCTCTCGAGGTCGACAGGTTCACATAATGCCATCAGCACAATGCAACGGAGAGGTGCGACAAAGAGCACGACTTTTCGTTCCCCTCACCCGCTCACTGGAAGGTTACTCCCGATCGGGGGGGATAATCCTATTACGCTTTTACGAATCGTTGATGTGTGCGCGATGTCACCGGCTCGGCGTACGGATGTGTGTGAGCTGCACAATGCCTCGTCATGCGATCGACGACGCACACAATAGCCTCCTCGTCCCGATCATCGGTCCGGAAACTGTCAACTTGGGGTGTCAACTCGGAGGGCGACTCGGTTGCGTGCGGTCGCTTACGCGGTCGAGCCCGGACAATACCGGGGGGGATAGATCCGATCCGATCCGATTCGATCCCATCCCGGACAATGACGGACGCGTGTCTTCCCGCCCCGTGTCGTCGTCGACCGCAAACGACCGGTGCCCTGCGACAAGTGCCAATTTTCCCTGATGTCGGAAGCCCGATGCCATCCGAGTGCCAGAATAGAGATTTCCTTCTTCGCCTTCCGCGTGCGATGGGACACGCGATCGGCGCGGCGACCGGCCGAGGTGGACACCTACGGACCCACCTCCGCCTTTCTGCTCGATGATCGACACACACTGTTGTGTCCTTCCCGGAATAATACGGGATCGCAAAATGCGAGCCCGTGCCGCGGCACAGGTCGTTCACATCGAGTCTGCGAAAGCGATCGTGAATTTCATCAAGCGCGCGGTGAACTCGCGTGGTGATTAACGTGCCGGCGCGTGTCCAAGCGCCTCCCACGCCTGTGTTGCGTCACGTTGGCTGACTCTTGTACCTGTTGAGGCTATTGCATCTCGACAATTACCAAGTGTCCCGAAATTCACTGAATGTTCTTATAACAAAATTCTTCAGTTAATCTACAGTTTCTCAGGCCTTGTCATGCTAAATCGAACTTTTAAGAAGACAAGACGTCTTACATTATCCATTTACTGTGTGTATAGTTATACAAAGATAATTTAATAGAATATAAGGTAAAATTAAATGATATTAACCCGGTATTAATATGCACGTTCTCATTTCTGTTGCAGGTAAGCGAAGATACGAATAACACCTTTGTTTGATCACCATTGACGTTAACAAGTAAGCGAGGAGAGATAGAATCGAAATTGCGCTGCTTTAATATTCGGTGAAAGTATGAATTTTCGTAGTCGTCCCAAATGCCGTAAGAAACAGATTTTTCTTTATACCAATTAATTGTTGATAGCACTTATCATTTGGATCCAACTCATTCTCAGTTTGTTATATACGACTGCAATTTTCTCTAAATATTCTCCAATTATCAGGCATAATTTGAAGTTGCTCTTACTCTTTGGAAACACACGATGTGTTTTATGACTACTTCGGTAGCTAAATTTTAAGAACTGTCGATTCAGTCAATTATTGATTCAAAATAAAAATATTAAAATATCGTAAACTTACAAAACTATATTTTTTTACGATATAAATTACGAATCTAATAGAGTTGCGGTAAATGAGAGAGATCAATTGTCTATCTCCTGGAAATCGTCTTAAGTTTAGATAGCGAAAACACATACTCTCCCCATTATGTCATCTTTAAATAAAGTACTATAGAGTTCGTACGTAAAATCCAAAGTTCGTTCATCATTCGATGGGGAAAGAAAAAGTTCTCGCGTAAAAAATCTACGAGCGACGAACGACTCTCTGTCGTGCCGGAAATCTCGACGGCGAACGATCTTTAAATCGCGCCGCACGACCGTCATAATCGCCGTCTGCTGCCCTCGCCGAGCTGTTACGTAATGTAAAAATATCCGAGCCGAGTCGATCGGTAAACGGCGCGGTGCCGACGCGGGAAGGCGTGACCGATCACGGCCGGCCTTGGCACTCGTAATTTATGCGGGATTTGTCATTGCGGTTCGGCGAGATCGGGACCCGATTGCCGGCGCTTGATCGCCCGTAGGCTCTCCTCTTCTTGCGCGCCCTTCTCTCTCTCGCTTCTCCGTGTCTCTCCACGCGACGGCGGCAGTGGCGGTTGCGTCTATCCTCGAAAATGGAAGTGCGGGATAATTAGCCACCGGCTTGTTGGCTAATGTATCCTTTTGTCTCCGCTCATCGCGTTATCTGATTCCAGCCGGTAGCCCTTGCGCAGCCCGCTGGCCGACCGAGATAAGAACGTCCGATATCTCCGCGAGGTGGGAAAAGCCTGTCCGAGAGAAAGGTCTCCGCCGTGGCGCAACACGGAGGACCCCGAGAGAAAGAACGGCGGGGAAGTTAAAAGGGGAAGGGGGAAGAAAGTGATTTTAATCAGGCATCGATCATATCAAAATTGAAGACAGAAAAGAGATCGGTAGTCACGTAACGATGCATTAACCTTTCAAGAGAGTAGAACTACCTGGCCATAGAATTAAACTTAATACTAATGAAGAATGAAAAGAGAAGTAGGTAACTACAAAAATGAACAAAGAATGTAAAAATAGCTATAAAAAATCGCCTTCGCATATATATAAAAAAAATAATCAGTCACTCTCGGAGATGAATGTCCGGTGAGTGAACATTTGCGAGGTAGTTTGTGCTGATTTATATGCCTCCGTTCCTATGCAGGACACACCGTAGGAGTCTATAGAAGAGACACCAATTATAAGTTTGTCTTTTCCGTTAATGTAACTGTGAATGCCTCTGTCCGGCTTAATGGAGGCTCAGCTCAGTCAATTTTGTGCCTTCTTCCTATATGCCAATCGCCAATGTGAGGTCGTTCTCCGAGCTCGGCAGACTGACCACACCCACGCAACAGTACCTCCGGTTTATTTATGAATCCGCTGCGTACGTATCGCTGCGCTGGCTCGCGATCGAACGGTATTCTTGCACGGGATGTGCTTTTCTTCGTTAGATTTGGGGGCGGTACGAAAGCGCGTCGCGCAAGCAGGTCAGCGATTTAATCTGGGATCGCTCCGAGTGTTTGGCAGCCAATCATCTCCCTCGGAATCATCTCGGGGAACATTCGCGGCGAAATTTATTCGTCCGGAAATCCGAAGCGTATTTTTGGCGCGACGATTTTGCGCTTACAGCGAGATTCGATCGGTCGTCCTAGCGGAGTGTTAGAAAGATTTATGATATTTTATTCATTTATTGCACAACTGAGATAACGATTGGCATGGAAAGCATGCCTGCTGTCGTTAGTCTAGAAGCGCTAGAATTTAGCACGCGTGTTCGCTTCCATATCGATTGAATTACGATGTGCGATGCCAAAGAACTCGACAATTAGTAATAGCTTGCTTAACCGTTAACGGAATCGATCGCAGAGGACGATCGCGGAGCTGCATTTAAACATTAATTACCGCTATTCCCATCGCGTAGATTACCGGTCGAAATGAGCGGCGAGCGTGAAATCGCGAATAGTTTTGCGTTATCTCTCAATCTGTGTCATTCGCATGAGCGATCATGACTGTCTCCTCCGATAAAGAATCAATTACTTTCCACGACGAGCGCGTTCCCTTTTCCGCCAAGTGATTTATACCGCGGCGACTGCCATGCTCCTAAGAATCAACGATCCTCGCCGATGCAGACGGATCGAAGGTCGCGCGGAATTTAATACGTCATAGATCACACGTATCGCGGCGAGGTTGACCTATCATTAACGTGGAGCAATTATTCGCGCGTTTACGCGAACGGCGAGAGCGACGGTGCGTCACACCGGCGCGGGCGCTCATCCGTCGTTCGCTTGTGTGCAAAATATCTA
This sequence comes from Temnothorax curvispinosus, assembly GCF_003070985.1. Taxonomy (NCBI): domain Eukaryota; kingdom Metazoa; phylum Arthropoda; class Insecta; order Hymenoptera; family Formicidae; genus Temnothorax; species Temnothorax curvispinosus. The sequence goes on along the minus strand of NW_020218496.1, from coordinate 249,577 downwards.
GCTATTTATCGGCAGCTTTATCTGATCGCATCAATCGGCTATCGCCGTGACTAATCCCGAAGAATTAATCCCGCGCGCGATGGAATTAATATACCGCGCGAGGCGAACTCATGTAAATGGACGAGGGAACGCGCCGACGCGGCTTTTAAACAGACGCCCGTTCGCCACGGAGAGAAATATTTCTAATCAAATCGCATATCCGGACGCTGACAATCTGTAGATAGTATCTCTCAAGATAAAAAATTCGATATGCATCGTAAAAACTTTTGTAATACTTTTTTTGATACGCCACCTTATTGTTTAGCAATCAATTTGATAAAATTAATCATGCGAAAGATTGCGTTTCGTATAGTGATCGGTGCAATTTTTCAGCCATTCCTCTCGAGACAATAACATCGAAAGTGTTTTCTCAAACGATCGTGGCATCAGCATTCTAGCCTGCAGCATTTTCCGAGGTATGCAAACGACGACACATAGTAGAGACATTTATCCCACGATACCGGCGCGCCATTAATTGCGATCGCATAGATCGACGTACTGACTCTCTGATCATGACGCCTGGGATGTCTGACGACGTTCTATCGCCGATACATCGATTTATTCTCGCCTCTCACTACCGTACGTCACCGCGATTCCTCGACGCGATCCCTTCTGCAGAAATATTCGCATCGCGCAGCGCACGTATCAATTCCATCGTGAAAAAACTTTAACGACATTGTAGATAATAGCATACTATTAATTCCCTTAACCTGTGGATCGCTTAACGATGAAAGTTCCGAGAAAATAGCAAAATGAGAACTAGAAGCGCTAAGTTATTTGCGATAACGAAAAAATAGAGGAATTAATAATGTTTTTATTTTCCGTAAGGCGTAAACTGTTGAACGAAGATTGAGGGAATTTTCGTTTATTAATTATTGTTTATAAAGCAGCTTTTTAATGTGTATTCGGAAGAGTGCAGCGTTTATTATTTATAATGCTAGTAATAAGTTCCATGGGATATTTCTTTTTTGAAAGAAATACATCGAGAGAGAAAGAGTTCATCAGAAAACGATCTGTTATACGCATAGCTCTCGATGGATCAATTTGCCTCTATTTCTTATTCTTCTTACTTATTCCACTATACAGCAAGCGTCAGCGATCACGAGGAACGTTACGGTCTTCAGGCTTCAAACGATCGTAGGGAATTCATGCAGATCGCAAGGCCATTGCCCTCCTTCTGAAATGACGATAGACGTCAGGAAAAGGAATGAAGATCGCCGTATATGCGGCTGTATCATCCAACTCGAAATACTGTTACAAGTTGTTACGAGTGCATGAATTTGCAGTCGTAGAAACTCCTCTCGCTGTAGTCGCGCTGAAAATTAAATTCGTGACGCTTGAGAAGATCGGGTCTCGATAGTCAATTAGGTATACTCTACGTCTCCCATAGAGTTTAGAAACTCGGCTTTTCGCCGTCGAAACGTTTCAATTCCGGCAAAAAAAGTCAGTTTAACGATTTCGTAGTGAAATCCATGCTTATAGAAACTCTTTTCCGTACGTATCAAATCCCCGAACGCGCGTTCTCCGACTTTCGTAATTTCGCCTCCAGTTGTTGTGCATCCTACATACTTCGATTTGGTGTGGATCTAGTGCATGAGGCGCGCGTTTGCCCGTTTGCGGATAGAGGCGCGATGGCTTTCCGAATGGAATCGTCATAGAAGAGATCACAGAGAGAGGAGAGAGATATATACATACATAGGGGAGACGGAGAGAGAGACCGGAAGGCGGCCGTCGGTCCTGTTTCTGGAACCGCGCGCGGCAACGCGCGCGTTCGGTGCCGCAACAGGAGCGTAAACGATGCAGAGTCATCGTCTCTCTCTGCGTCGGAACCGCCGCCGTCGTCGCCGCCGCCGCCCGGTCGGGATGGATGCCGTATTAGCATGACAAAGAGACGCTGGGACGCCTTCTCCTCGCTTCTGCTTATACACCGTGGGGCCCGCTGCCTCTCAATTCAAATGCGATGGGCGTATGCTATGCTAATATTCTGATCCACCGGCGTTAATGCATTATCAAACGCGGCGAGGTGCATCCGCGTGCTGGCTGGCTTGGCTGGATAGGTGGCTGCCTCGGCGCTGGGCTCGGCTGGCTTGACTTGGCTGGCTGGTTTCGCGGACGACTACGCTCCGTCAATGTCGCGCGGGATGTACGCGCGTGTCTCACGCGTGTCATCCCGAATCGTGAATTCGTGCGGTTGACGTCTCAGTTACCCGCCTTTTCGTCGCTTATCGGCGGCTTTTCCTTCGGCGGACGCGCGAGTCGGCCGAACGAGACTCATTTGGCGAGGACGTTGCTCTTCCCCGACGAATCAATTAGTGTTATTGGAGCAATCAAACAACGTTAATTAATTCCTCGAAGGGGCCCAGCATCTCGAGCTCGACATTATTGCGCGCCTCCTCCTTTTCGACCTGCTCCTGAAATATTCGAGGCTTTCAGCGTGGCAATTTCACTTCGCGAGAGAAGAGATGTGTCATGACGGCAATATTTCAGATAGTATCTGCAGTATATGTGTATAGGGATATCGTTCCATTCACTCTCAACACTTTTGAGATCTCGCGATCTCTTTCAAGATGTATATACTCAGGGCTAATTTGCGAATACGCTCGCAGGATATTTTGCTATTATATAGGGTTTAAATTTACTATCACGATTATCGCAATTCGAAGGCGCAACAAGTAACCCGTTGGCGTATCAGCAGCTTTCCAAAATCATCCGCAAGCTCGTCGGCAAGCTTTTATTTCGCGAATTAGTTCGCGAATGGTTTATTTGCAGGCGCGGAATCGATCGGTGGCCGAGCATACGCCGAGCTTAACGACGACGGAAAAACGAGGCTCCATCAACGGAGCCGGCTTTAAATAAATTTTTCCCAAGTCCGATTTCGTATGGGAAAACGTGCGATATTGATCATTAAGGCGTGATTACAGGCTTAACTTTTAATAGAGAGAAAAAAATAATGTAGGTATATGTGATACGATTCTTCACGCACTAAATATTTTATTCAGATATAACAAGACTTTTAAGAAAAAAGATAAAAGGCACGAGAAAAGTATATGTCTCAACTCCGAACTTACTCGAAAGACAAATCCGATTTTATATTTTCTGTCCAAGTCTCCATTCCATTCGGAACATTTTTGTATCGAAGTCCCGCCGGTCGGAGCGCCAACGGGTACGTGTGGGATATTCAACGCAAACTACCCGTTCCGAGAAGGATATCCTGTCATTCGTTCTCTCGACGTGACGCTTCCACGCGAGCCCCGCTTCAATTTTTACGGTGCACCGATCGCGCACCCCCGTGTCGCGACGCTCCCCCGCGGACCGGAACCCCTTCGACCACAATGGAGCTCGGCGCTATCCCCGCGCCGTCGCCGTTTCGCATAAAAAGCGAAAAATCGAGGGGCGCGTCACGCCGGCATTGTGTAACTTGTCGCTGCGGGTCCGTGTGCGGTCGACAGCGACGGCACGACGCGAATTCCGGACGGCTGTGTCTCTCTGTCACTGAATTATTAATTTACACGTGTGCTGCGGGATAGAAGGAGACAAGGGGAAAAACGCCGGCATGAAAATAACAGGCGCAAATGGAGAGAAGCAGCGGGTTCGAATCAACGCGGAGGACGTTAAAGGCCGCTTAACGCGAAAGCATAGAAGTCAATTAGACTGTATATTATGTTTACCTATATATTGATTTCATATCCGCGGTTAAATCTTTTCATCTTAAATTAAAATATTACATCAAAGATATAAAATTAATATAAATAAATTAGAGAAAAATAACAGAAAAAGAAGCATGTTTAAAAAACCTAAAATACAGAAAATATGAACTGCGAATGATATAATGTACAATAAAACTCCTGGATAGACAATGCGAGCACAAGAATAGTGTACAGATCGAAATAAATAAGTTTAGGTAAATAAAAGTCAACCGGTAAAAGATGCAAGACGACACCAAACTGCGGAGATAGAGAAAAGATTAAATTAGATTAAATTAGAGACGTTATATTTAGTACCGAAAACTTTATTAAAGCGCTATTACTGGTATAAGGTGAGAGGACTGCGAACGAGCATCTAATTAAATCATAACGAAAAAGTAAAAAATAATTTTTTATCACGTGAGTGAAGAGAAAGAGAGATAGGAAGTAAAATGCGCTATTTATAACGAAGAGATCAGACCGGCGGACAGGAGGGAAACGGGGACGAGAGAGAAGGAGGAGAACGAAGGCGTCGCGACGCCCCAACAATGGCAAGCCGGCACGCTCACGCGGTTCCCAACAATGGCAGAGCACGGCGCATTGTCAAACTGGTGTCAACTGTCAACCGGTCGTTCCGCGGGGCGACAGACCGAGGGAACCTCGGAACGTAGAACAGGCGGGACGACGCGATTTCGCCGTCGCGAGACGCGCGATCGGAAGCGGAGCGTGAGCCGGAGCTCGCTCGACCATTATGAACGGCGGGTGTTCCAGAAGTGAGTGGTGATGATATCGAGACGAAAGGTATTTAGAGCCTCCGCTGATTTCTCTTCCGTAGAATGCATCGCTTGGAGAAGCAGCGATGTCACAACTCTGTAAGACGAGAATATAAAATGCAATTAATATCGCGAAAACAAATACGGCTCGGTGAAAAAATTTCTCACTGGAACAATAAATTAAAGGCTCAACAACATTAATTTTGCAATTTAATTTTTAATTGATTTTTGATTTCCGAACGCATTAACTTTTAAAAGGTCGCAAAGTTTTTTTTTTAAATGAAAATTGTATTTTAGAAAAAAAAATGTTTAACATATAATTGGATGCAAAATATAACACTGATTTCGAGACGTCTCGCGAGCTTCTAATAAAAGTTAATTTTGGAAACGCATGAGATTTTCATTTATGTTATATTTCAGAATTAATAATACAATTTAAATAAACTTTCGTTTCGATGAGCACATATTTAAACATTTCGTAGTTACGAAATTTTATTACATGAATTCGATGTTAACCGAAATTTGAGATTGACGCTCTTTTTTTGTTGACACTTTTACTGTCTTTTTTTTATTTACTACTCTGACTACAATGTGTCTCCACATTTACTACCGATCTTTCTAAGATCTTCGCACTTTGCTCAAGATAGTTGAACACTGTCACGCAACATTGTCGCTTTTATTTCGCTGCGTCCTTTATTTTCGAAGGGTCTTTTTAGCCCGTCGAGGTCAAGAAAAGACGAAACGTGAGTTGTATGTCCATCATCGAATTCTTTCTCGGTCATTTAGTGCGGTCCTTAAAATTCTGAAAAAGGCCGTAAAACCACAAATGCGACGCGCGACGTGATTCACACTACTACCCGGTAGAATACAGGGATGAGTTTATGATGACGAGAACCAACACCGGGGACGCGACCGACCCCTTTTCCCGATACACCGCGCGCACCGACAGGTACGCGATTCCCCGCCGGATTTATTCCACCGTCTACCTTGCACCACCCTTCGAAATGCGTCTTTTCCCGAAAATATGTTGGTCGGTAGTCCCCTTTGAGGCAACAATAAAAAATGGAAAGCGAGTCCGGCGACCCACCGCTTGTCGTCGGCGATAATCGAATTAGAGCCGAATTGTACCTTTGAGCGACGTCCAAAGAACCGCCCTCGGAGCCCTTTGACTGCACTTACTCAACCCTATGCTAATTATTAGAATTTGTGGAATTAGAATAGAGTAGCTTATTTTACATTAAAGTGGTTTCATAATACAACAAGGCTTAATGTCTTTGTTTCACAAAAGATCAATTTATTTTTATAAAATTCCAGTTTAAGAAATATTCAATGTTAACGTCTAACGTAATGACATTGACATACAAGACGTTCCAGTTACGACTTACCTTTCTCCCAGAAAAGTTAATTAATTAACTAATGAATTCATCATCAGAATTAAAAAAAAATTTCTCGATTACATTGTATATTTACATATTTTTTTTATCAGCGTTCGAAAAATCCATCGCGCGGTATTGGCACTTGGATAAGCGCTTCGATAAACACGCTAAATTATTGCGTATCGAACGTCGGTTATGGAGTCGCGTATAGCTGCGTGTGAATGAGCTTCGTACGCGTCGGAAAGACCTTCGGTTACGTTTTATCGTATATTCATAGGTCATCGCCGATCGTGACTCACAGACACTTGTCCCTGGCAGCAACATTCAGGAGAACTCTCCCGGCGTTGTGCCACCGCTCAAGACCGACTGCTGTCCACCCGTAACCTTTGCTCTTTCTCGGTTCTCACCGATTATCCCGCGCGTATGTACGTACGTTACATACGCATAGCTGGGAAGGTCTTCGACAGCGAGCGCGCGTTCAGCATATTAAATTGCAGGTCACTTTACGGCCCGGCGACGCGACTAAACGGGAAGTTATATTATTATATACGCAATGTATATCATTATCCTAACGCGTAAATCTATCGGCAATAATGTCGACGACAACGCGTCTCGCATATTTAATATACGAGTTACGATACGCGCGAACATAAAAAATCTTTAATCGCCGCGGAATCAAGACAGACAACTTGTCATTTACAACACACGCGAATCACATACAAGCATTAAATTATAAGATAAAACTGATTAAATTGCCCGTATAGATGACGTTTAAATATTAACAAAAATTGTTGGAAAAAAATCATTCTTTAAAAGTAAAGTGTCCGGTTTATTTGATCTCTTATTCATTCGGAGATTAATACCTAAAATCGTTTGCAATGAATTTTATCAAATTTAATGTTAATAAATCGTGAGAGAATCGTTTTTCAAATTGAAATAATATTATCTTCAAAACAAACAGCTGACAATATCCATGACTCAGACTAGTCTAACGTAAGAAGACGCATCTTAAGGCGTGTAGGTTGGCATATGATTGTGATGCTCAGAGGGTGTCAATTTTCCCATGTAAATTACATCGATCGGACGTGATGCACGCTGATTTTCCGCAACGCGACTCGAAAACGATTTGAAACATTATGATCTACGTGAAGAGGCAGGCGTTGTCTCGCGAAACTCGCACCGGTCGCGGGACAGTTTTCGTACGTTTTATGTTCGTGGCAAAAAGTTACGAGATTGTGCACCTAGAATGCCGGCGTGTAGCATGATAGCAAGGTGGGCTCGCGTGATGCATACTTTTCGCGAACTCGACGCCTTCCGTGACGCGCGGAAAAGCGCGGCTCTTCCGCGAACATATCCACTCCCCCATCTCCGAGTACTCGTAAAGCGACCTTAATTTTTCTCTCTTTTTTTCTTTATTTTTACGACTTCCCCGTCACGAGTGATTAGCGGAAGAAGCGAAGTAAAAATCGGAAGACTTTCTTCTTTCCCTTCTCGCCGGAGAAGAGCGAAGCGCCGTCACGACTTGCCTTCGTTACAGAACCTGACGAACTTCCGAAGCACTTCGACTTCGACCTCCTTCAGTCGCGAAGCCGCGGCTATGCAAAATGGAAGACTCGTCAGACTCGTAGGACGCTTCTTCGTTGCTTTTAAACTTGTTAATTGAAGACGTTATTGTAATGGTGCTGCGCAACTCCGTTCTTGCCTTCATTCGAAACTTTACAGTCAGAGGAAGTGGAATATAGGATCAGGTAGAAATCTTGTGAATCTAGAAAAGTGAAGAGTATGCGATAGACTCATTTAATGGATACATTTACTTTATAAAGATGATTACTTTCGAATTTACATTATCCGTTAAATTTTAGGATTTCGTGCCAAGTGAAGTTAAAGAAATTGTCGAGAATTTAATGTATTTATCCATCGCTACGTATTTAACAGCTCTATTTGACTCTCAACAAGTTAAATACTTTGTGACTTTTTCTATTTGTTTAACTTTAGTTTCTTCATGTCTTGACTATTATAGAAACTTGAGTATATCACTAAAATAACTTACAGCTTACAACTCATTAATTTATTCGTAGAGGAAGCATGGCGAATTTGCAGCGAATAATCGAATAATCCCGCCATAATCTAGCGCTTAAATAAAAAATTAAGATTCTCAACTCTCTTGTCGTGTAGACACGCTGTCGGACGCTGTCGGATACTTGTAGACTCGCGACACACCATGAAAAGATAATGATTTATACAATTCGCTTTACGGTCTTCCTGTCTCTTTAACGTTACTGTCATTCGAGGAATTCTTGTCTGTTCGTTGAATTTTTACTAATCGTAGCGGCGATTAAATGCCCATAATTTGTCTATTGATCCAACGTAGTGATTTTTATTTTTCTATACGGCGCATTCCGGAATCATTTTTATGGTAATTTTTTTTATGTCCATCTTGTTAAGTAATTGCGTCTTTTCTTGCATTTGATTTCGGTCGAATATGTTATACGCCTGCCCGGTAATTATTATTAGCGCAATCTTAATTATGAGACATGGTCCATGATAAGGCCCGGTTTACTACTATCGTTAATAAATTTTGTTCCGATAACGGAATGCTGAATGAAAATCTCTCGCAATTTAAATTGTAATATTTGATGTAACAAAATATCATTATACTAAAAACATCTAAATCTTATCGTGATAATTTCTCATTTATCATTAAGTATGCATCAAGTTTCTATGAGTTTAATTTTTATAATTACAATCAATCTTATAAAGCACATGATTAAGAAACACGTTTTATCGGGATATTACGCAATTTATGTGCATTTACTAGCATCTACCTCTCATATACGGCCTTTACTCGCCTCCACGTGTCTCGAAGAATAAGTGTCAAGAGTCGGGAGGACGATCGGCATCCGATCGCCGTAAACCCGATCCCATAAAAACCGTGGAACGACGTAAAACGATGGGATTCCATCGTTGGCAATAAATACACAATTAAGCGTCGTTGATGTCAATACGAGCGTCGGGAACGTTTAACGACGTGATAAAATCAGGTGACAAGTGTCACGGTGAGTGGACCGGGATTACGGTGAGCGGTATACAATAGAGGCAAATCCTTGGTCAGAGGGCGCGTCTCCCAGCTATAATTTAGAGCGTCCGATGATTTCTTCGATGGTACTTTAATAAAACACTCCGATGAAAAAAGAGAGGAAAAAAGAAAGAGAGAGATGAGATAATGAGTCTACAAAAAGGTATAATAGTAAACTTCTTGAACGTATTGATGAGATGGTAATTAAAGTTGGTACGATTCACCCGGAAGATGACTCGTCGCATTTAATGATAACCACAATCATCTTGTCCTGTTCCCTCATTGAAATCTATACGTCATGAGAATATTATTACATACAATTTTATTATACGTAGATATGTATATGCAATATGAAATTATATATACATAGATAAAAAGGGAATATTTAAGAGAGGAAAGTATTAAGATTAGACTTTATTGTTTGATCGATCGGGATAAGTTACTATGCGTGGCGATAAATAGACCTCTTGCCACACTAGAAGCGTCTGGTCGGCGGAAAAATGAGATTATATGCTGCAAATTTAGGATTCACCCTCGAACGCGTTTTACCACGTATTATCCGAATCCACTTTGAATCCCCCCCGGCAAGGACATTTGATTCCCCCCTTCGGACCCCGGTGGCGTCCAACCCCTGTCCGCAATGTGCTTTGCGATTTAAATTTTGTCACGGGACAAATTGCCTGACAAATCGGATTTTCGCCATCGCGACGAGTCACCGGCGATCAAAAGCTCGACATTTTGCTCTCGCTCCCGTCCGCTTTTTCCTCCGTTTCGTCCTACATGAGCACAATTCACGGAAATCCCATCGACAGACCGTCCGAAATGGTCTGAATATTTTTCATCATATTCAAACTTAATCTCTTTATCAACGCACACATTTATTTTTAATATATATTTTATAAATTTATGTAAAAACTGCATTTTAATTTTATTAATCATAGTATTTAGCTTATTTCGCGAAAGCTGAAGTTTTTTTTATTATTTTAATGCGTATATAATTAGCAGATTTCTCAAACGTCAGAACATGGTTATAGCTTGCGAATAAAATGGTACTGACGTATCGTTGCAACGCGACTAACTCGAGGAACGATGAATGAGGTCCCCGTCGAATCAGGACACACGGAGAGACGATCTTTTTTTTTCGTGACTCAATGGAGACTACGAGAACGAACGACCAGTGAGTGGCACTCGCCGGCTATCTCGAGATGATGCTCGACGCTTTAATTAAGTGACGTCTCCCTTTTCCGACGAAAGGAGCAGCCCGCAAAAAATGCCGGTCGCCTCCCCCTTGTCCACGGCGAATGAAAAGCTTTCGAGCTTCGCTACGCTTGCGATACCCACCTCGGCGATCGCTATTGTCCGCCAACGTTCTATTTAGGAACGACGTGCAACAAGTATCGGCATTCATTCGCGTCTTTTATGTCCGTCTCAAGCTGTGCGGTACACGTCTTTTTTCGTTTTTCTTTCAATTAATCACTTTGCGTATGATCAGATTGCTTTTAATAACAAACTCATCGCCTTTCCTTTTAATCGACGTATTAATGTAAATTATGTTATTTTTATTACTTTAAATTATTTTTATCAATCATCATTTAACACACGAGAAAATAAATGGACAGAGAAGGAAATATTTTAACGTGTTATTACAATTTCTCTTATGAGAGACAGTACCGTTCTTTAACACTGTACGGTTTCTTTCATTTAGCTACAATATTAGAAATGTTTAATTAGGATAGACAAACATTTGTTGAACTTTCTCTTCGTTGAAAACTTGAAAGAACGGATATGTCACCTTAAAACATCGTTACGCGGAAGCAGTTAATAAATGGCCAATGATTCTTGCGCCTCAGAAAATCGGGCGCTTGGTAATCGGGCACTGATTATTTCGCGATAATTGCGGCAAGGAACTCTGGATCTCTTGCCGGACGTCGTATAATTACGCGGAGTCCTTTACGGTGTCGCGATCCGGTGATTTTATCGCGATACCTCGGTTTAACGAGACCCAGTTCTGCGTAAGCAATTGCCAAAAATAAAGCAAACCGACACGCATGACGCACCTCGATAATTGGCACGCAGATTACGCGGCACGGATAACGAAAGGACAGTCCGAGACGCGGTATAATGTATGCGATATGTCAGACGTTAAATAAAAATTGCAGATTTCACAATTTCTCGTACCGTTATACACGCTTTATTATTATAACTTATGACAATGTTTAATTCGTATCAAGGTAAAAAGAGAGTGGCTATCATGACACTAGTATTCGTGCAATAAAAGTGAGACAGGCATAAAACGGCAATCTACATCCATGTCGAAATACATTCGTAATCGCGCGCAAATTTTACGCGGTTAAAATCGCTGACTCTTTCGCGCGGTATAGCTTACGCACGATCTGCTATCACCTATACTATACACGTTAGCGTCGATAGTAGCGAGGCGATACCTTTTTTTTTTCCTTAGCACTCACGTCGATTGAAGAGTGTATCGAGCAACATCGCGAGATGTAATCTCATCGATGGCAGAAGGCGCGTGGGAACGCGTAACATCTTCTAATTCACGGAATTCTCATGAATCGGGAAAGAGAGCGTATTTTAAGATCACATAAAAAAACACGACGATTGCCGGTCGCGCCGCATTATCCCTCTTTCCCCTCCTTCTCGGCGTAACAATCTCGTAATGGAAAAAAGGCTTAACGGCATAAGCGATCGCAGGGCGAGGGGGAGCACGCGGGGGAGGGGACGGATGCAATTTCGCGAGGAAGATAGAGGCGACGGCCGCGGGCGAAACACGCGTTTCCAGCGCACACGTGGCTCTCTCCCGCCGACACTGTATCAATTCTGTCAATTGTCAATTCGTCCCAGCCAGCGGAGGTGGGGTGAATAAAGCGCCGTTTGAAGTGCGGGATCCGCGTAATTCCATTTGCAGCGGTGGCTGCTGGGAGAAAAAGAGACAAGGATAGAGTGAGAAAGAGGGAGAGAGAGAAAGAGAGAGAGACGTGCGCACTTGCGCGTGAGGACGCGCCCCCCGTCGTTACGCTTCCCTTTAGACTCCGCTACCCCCGTTTTTCCCTCCTTCGTGAATTAGATAGCCAAATTTGCTCCTTCCGCGGGATCGAATCTCATCACTAAAGGCTCCCTCGCCCACCTTTGAGTTGATTCTTCCTCTTCTCTTATCTGTTTCTCTTCTCTTGTTTATTTTTTTTTCCTTCCCTTTTCTTCCTTCTCTCCGTCTCCTCTTTCCGCTCGTCGTCGCGTCGCTTCTCCAGCCATCTCTCCGCGCATTCGTTCTCCCGCGCTTCCATCCACCTCCATGAAATCTTTCTATGCACGCACCGACGGCGAAGCAATTGCAACAGAGTGCTCTTTCGCTCGCCCCGAACCTGTTCGGGACCCCCGCGGCAGAGCACCGCTCATCTGCTTAGCGATCCCTTCCTTCCTCCCTCTCATCCCCATCTTCTCGTCTTTTTCTTCGTCCTACGCGCTCACCCGCTTCATTCTGCCTTCCTGCTGTCTCGCGGATCGTAAAGCCGCGCACGCCACGATGCAGTACGATGCACACTTCCAATCGGCGTTTCTTTCCTCAACAAAGTCGTTCACGAAGTTACATTCGGTAGAGAGAAAAGAGAGAGAGAGAGAGAGAGGGCGACTGGGGCTCTCTGATAAAATAAAACTAATTTCTAAAATATTAAAAACTATTTAAGTTGATATAGCAAATTTGCGTGTACATCTCGAGCTTAGTCCGGAAATGTCGATCCATATTCGTTGGAGAGGTACAATCTGTACGACCGGTATTGATAGTCAACATCACCAACGAGCTGAAATTAATCGGCGCCCTTCCTCGCCCGCGTTCTTCTTTCAATGGACCGCGCTCGTTCTCCGACCCGCGCGCGCCCATGGCTTCTCTCCATCCTCCTCTTCATCCCAGTCGTTTCCTCTCGTCGTCCTCCCTGCCTCCCCCACCCTCTTTTCTGGTACTCTCGCTTTCTGGCCGGCGGACGGCTATTAATCCCGTCGTAGTTGGGGTCCGGGATTATTGAAATTATTATACGGCAGCGAACCGAAATCGGGCGGAGCGGGGAGGACCTGGTGGCGTGTTCCGAGATTCCAGCGCAAGCGCGCACACAATCGCGCTCCCGTTTTGTGTTAGCCGTGCGTGCACGTTGCGTGTGTATATGCCCACTCATTCTATTTCTCTCCACTTCTATATCCCTCTTTCTCTTTCTCTCTGGGGTCGACGCCGCAGCCACGGTATCACCCAGGAAGCGGGGACGAGCATGAGAACGAAGGGCCACGAAATAATGAGTCACCCGGCTATCCGCTCTCGGTCCACCGTGCGAGCCCGAAATATCTTGTTCCGGCGCGCATCGCGTGCGTCTCGTGTCGGCCATTTCCACCGGAGAGAAAATGATAGCTATCGCGGGTGAGGCGGGGGCGGCGGTGGCTGCCACGAGAGACGGTAAATCCGTATTTAAAAATTAAAGCTATCCCGGAGCAAAAATGTGCAGTGACCGTAATGGCGAGGCCGACGTTGTTAAGGTGAACCGCGCGATTAGCGACCGCTTAAAGGGCTCTGCTTTTTTTATCGCGGAATTATTGAAAGTTTCGTGAACGTAACATGCCAGTATAAGTTTTCAGATTATTATAAATTCATTTCGTTCTGTGCGTTATTATTTGTACGTGTGCATGCGTATCATGTATGCTCTAAAGTCTAAACGTCTAACCACTTCGAAGACAGCAAAAGGACAATTATTTAAGATTGAAATCCTGATAAATTAACGAAAGCCGCGAGAGAACGGAAGAAACGAGAACGCATGCAGCTGTCTCTATAACTTTTACGTTATCTCTAATCATTCGTATTTAATCTTACATTTTGATGTAAATGCTCTCGTTTCCTCAAATTATTCTTCGCATACCGCTATTTAGTTTACTTTCAAATAAGCCAAGTCAACGGGGCTTACTCTTTCGCGCACTCTTAAAACGAAGTGTATTCGATGGTTTTGCTGCCGCTATAATACACCTGTACCATATACTCCTTTAACCGGCTTGTATAAATCAGCATACGATCGCCGCGAGGAAACGTCGTCGCTTGTGTCATTCGCATTCTCGCGACTATCATAGAAAGTTAGCGTACACCAAGTGATCTGGTTCTATTTAAAAATTACCAGTTTTCTTCCTAGATATTTTGATGACAGAAATTTCATTTCAAGCACCGCTGCGAGAAAAGTGAACATTGCCGCGTAATACAATCCGCATTCCTGTGGCAATCGCAAAAGGCTCTTGCTGATAATTTTCTCTGGAGAATAAAAAAAATACCATTTTTCTCTATAAATAATTCTACCAAATTTTAAATAGGAATAGAAATTTTATTTTCAGAATGCTCGAAATATTAGTTGGACAATTAAATCTTTAATTAAATTTTTGATAAAATAGAATCCGAATCTAAGAGAAAACTACTTGTTATTTAAATCGTTAGAGCCATTAAGTTGAACAACTTTGTATCTACGTGATTAAAATGACGGCTATTTTGTTTTTAATTTTGTGTTTACTAATATTTAAAATTATAATTCTGATGTAATTCCTTGTTTCCAAGACGCACTGCAGTCGCGAGTCATTAAAACAATATTCCTATTGAAAGTGTAATCCATCGTTTTTTTTGTGCCATTTGCGACAATGAAATCGGAGCTTTCGCCCCACTTTCGCCTACGACATGAACTGCGTGTCACCCCGAGAGAGGGAGAGGCGCGCGCATAGAGGAGTGCACTGCAAATCCTTTGTGACGGACTCCGCTGCCTCACTGCGGTATTGTCGCGCTGATCCATGAGGGGTGCGGCCCAAAGGGGGCGTGTACGTGATTTACCTACCTACCTACCTACCCCTTTCACATTGAGGCGACACGGCGATCGCGCGCCGTGCATGTCGCTGAATACGAGTATAACCGTTATCGACCCTCGGCACGTTGTTTGAGGAGGTCGCTTTCCAGAAGTTATGAGACTCGCCCCTCAGTCATGGCCTCGCGTGCCCCGCGCGCACTCGTCGTTCCCTCTTTCTTGCAGTAGCCACCGGTTATTACGCCGCTTAA
The DNA here is from genome assembly GCF_003070985.1 of Temnothorax curvispinosus. Lineage (NCBI taxonomy): Eukaryota > Metazoa > Arthropoda > Insecta > Hymenoptera > Formicidae > Temnothorax > Temnothorax curvispinosus. The sequence goes on along the minus strand of NW_020218496.1, from coordinate 234,551 downwards.
CGCGCCGTTTGTACGACGTCGCGTTAACTCGCACGGTACTTTGTACCGAGGACTGGACTTTCATTAGGACAAATCGAGGAAGAAGAGGGAGGAGATTGCTAACGGAAAGGTAGATCGATGAATGGATAACGTGGGTTTTGTAGCGTTTTAATCTTAAGCTAGAAAAGTGAGGCTTGATAAAAGAGAGAACAGATTTAACGTGTGCGAAGAAATATCTCCGTCGGACACAATTGTGATTTGCGAAAGAAGACACTGGTAGAATGGAAATAAAGTTATTCTAATTGCAATCTTTTCAGTAAGAATACGTTTTATCATCATTAAGTTTTATTCTTAGACTTTAAAATTATAAATAAAATCGGTTATAACCATAATCTTTCGGGCAGTTTTAAACATTGAGAATTTCAAAGAAATGTATTATTTAATTCTCGAAATGCTGTCATCATTTTTCTTACGTGTAGACAATTGAGAAATCTGTTGTGGGCACATTGTTGCTTTCATAAAGAGCGTCACGCTAAGTGATCTCAATAATCTTACGTCGCCCCGTGACGTCGCAAGCACCGAGAATAAATTAATAACCATGTACGCTTAATTGACGTCAGGTTCGCGCGTTCGTTCAGATTAATGGGAGCTCCGTGCGTATACCCCGAAAATCAACTGGGATAATAACTCGTCCCATCGATCCTCCCGAAGTGCGAAATTAAAATGTAAATTGAGAAACGCGCGCGCGCGCGAAGCGGTGGTTGTAATTGATTTACGAGGCGCGATCGCGATCGCGTCTCGCCCGCATACATGAGATCGAACGAGGCGCGCCGATAAGTCCGTAAAACGTTCGACAGGTGTTCCCATGGCGAGGAGGAAGTGATTTTGCACGGCAGTTAACATGGTAAAGTGCTAATGTGCGAATTAATATAGCGGTCACTCCGCAACGTTGGTCGCGCATCACGAATCCTTGGCGGATATGGCCGTCTCTCGCGTGTAAGTATCATGTCTACACGCTCACTACCGCACGTACACGCGTACACGTGAATTGCGCAAGTCAGCCGACTCAAAATAACTACACATTTAGGCCTAAACGTCTCTCCGATATCCTACTTTCTTAGCGACGTTTACTTAGATCGTCGTGAAGCGAAACCGGCAATAATCTTATGTAAACGTTAATTATCTTTTTTTTTTCAACAAGGTCTTGTTATTTTATCGAAGTTGACATTGATGGAGTAAGGTAACGGAAACAATTCATTGAGAGTCAAGGTTTTTATTTTGGAAATGCGAAACGACGCGCACGAAACGATTAAGATAATAGCAGTATTTCTCAAAATATATGCTCTATGAAAATATAAAGGTAAGACGAAATTTATGCAATTGATAAAAAATTACATGTATATGTAACTCCGTGTGCTACACTTTTATTACAATTATTATAATTTTTCTAAAAGAGTTTATCGCGAAAGATAAAGGAAGTTCTTCTTCTTCTTCTTCTTCTTCTTCTTCTTCTTCTTCTTCTTCATTTTCTCAACGAGAATATCACGTCGCGCGACAAGCAGTCGGTCGCGGTTCGTTGCAAGCGAACGGAGCTTGCCGAAATATCTGCTCGGTTCTGGCGCAACTCACGCCAGGATACCTTTCTCTCGATTAATTGCCGTGACGGCGGTCTTGACGTCGGTCTCTTTTCCCCTAATTAATTCATTATTGCATATTTCGTGCTGGCGTGCCGCGCGCGCGTCATCGACCGGACTCGGTATCGCGACATTCGGCCACTTCGGCGAATCGACCTCCGCCGATCGGCGAAATGACACGGCGGGGTCCCGAGCCCCTTGCGTGTCGACCTGGTCCGAGAACCCGGCCGTCCGGCCAGAGTCCACGGAAGTAATTGGCCGCGCGCTGCTCGCGATTCGTTTAATTGCCGGGTCACAATCTCCTCTTGAAATTATCTTTCCAAGTATCATTCCTGAGCCCAGTCGAATCGTTTCTCTCATTCGCATCGGACTCGGCAAATTCGGGACCTGAGTATCCTGTCGATACGATCGTCTCTTGCCGTCAGCGATATCTCCCGAGCTCTTTATGAGCTCGTTAATAACCTCACATTTGTATGGAAGCATAAACGCGGCTCATTATCTCTCCCGTTATACCTGCTGGGAGGTTCTCAAGTAAACAAAGTTAAAAGAGTTTATGCGACTGTCGTAGTTTTCTTACGCGTCATATTTATTACGCATTTACACATTTGCTGTCGTCTATAAATAAAAAGGGAAAAGGATTTGCTTGTGCTTTGTAATATAGGGGTAGACAAATCCCACCGCAACTTCCTGTTTATGCAGACGTTCACATACATAACGAGCAACCCAACACAATACGGTATTTCCCTGCAGACTATCTGTATATTGTCTTCTTGGTTCCGTGATACAATATCTACCGAGACGATACGTACGTACATACGTATATACGCGTTTAACTCCGTTCGCGATCTTGTATTCGTACATAAATGTAGTTCATTTTTTCTCGTCCATTATGATAGGGATCCCCCCTTCTACCCACCCGATTAATGGCAGCGGAAGGATTCGTCGTTGTCGCTCTTTCTCAGGGTATATGGAGCTCGATAAAAATCTTGATAAAGACGAGACGAACCTGTTGTAATCCTTAACCGAAAGGGGAGACCTATTTCAATCTGTCGGTAGACGCTTTAGATTCCATCGTGACGTTCATATTTCTCATTAGACGTTTATTATCCGGACGACGCACGGCACTGCATAAAGTTGGCATACTTCCTACCGCACGGTAAACGCACACGTACACCCACGGCGGTCCGTGCGCCGTCGAACGCATCGTTACTACGCCGTTACTCACATGGCGGGCCACCCCCTCGATAGACTAACAAATGAAATCCGCGATACGGCGAGCTGGCGAAATGCACTCACGATCCCGCGTCGTAAACACGCACGGCGGCACTCTCTTCCGTCCCGTGTAAAATCGAGACCGACAACGACGAAGCAGAGAGGCCAAGCCCGAGCGATCTCTCGACCGGAAGTGCTCCGGCACTTCGGAGCGAACGCCAGGGTTATGCATATTCCCACCGGCGCGGCGGATGCCGCGAGACGATACCGCGCGGCGTGACGCGGCAGAACGCGGCAGGCCGCAGGTGGCATAACTCGCGGATTATTATCCCGCCGGTCTTATCGCGGACGCGAGAAAAAGACGATACCCGTTGACAAGTCTCGGCGCTCGCTCCCGGAAGTTCGAACGGAGCATAAACGTTTCAGATAGAGCGCGGTGTGCCGCATAATTCGCGGATTATTGTCCCCGCCGGTCTTATCGCGGACGCGAGAAAAAGACGATACTGTTGACAAGTCTCGGCGTTCCCGGAAGTTCGGACGGATTATGAGCGTTTAGATAGAGCGCGCGGTGTACCGCGTGTGTAACGTTGGATTTCACACGTAAGGGTCGCGATACATATATATACGCGTACGTACGCGCAGCAACAGTAACAGTAATCTCCGGGAGCACGCGACCGTAATATTACAACCGTGTGGTGTAAAGTCTTTCTTTCCTCTTTCTCTCCTTTTCTCTCTCTTTCCCCCGCGTCTCTCTCCGCCATGCCGCACCGCGTCGCACCGACTTTACCGGGAACGGTAATTAACTGTCTGCGATCGCGATGTGCCGCGTCGTCACATCGGCCCCTCGGTATGCGCCGCGAGTATCCCGATCGAGTCTTGGGGGCCTGGGATCGCACGCTGAGAATCCGCGAACATTATCCTCGTTCCAGGGCCGATCTTTTCTTAGCGGTCGGATTGCCTTTAATCCTTCCTTTCGCCGCGAGGAACGCATATGTGTGCGCTGTCAAACGAATACTGCGGCCGGTTTGCACTGACGATCTACGTTAAACGATCTTTTTATTTCGCTGCTCTTGTCTAGCTTAAGGTGCTACTTGTAATATGAACAGAGAAATAAAAATTGAGTCAATCGCTGTTAAATCGCTCCGGTCAATATTGGAAAACATTAACATTTTCTATATAGGATATATGGAAAGAAAGTTTGGCTTAATTATGATCGTATAGAACAAATAGACGGAAAAACTCGATAAATACCAATTTTTATCAAATTATAGGGAGATATGGAGCTTTGTACTATTTTATTACATCACATTGCGGTATAATTTAAATTTAGGAAGTACCTGCAGAAACTGGAAAAAAGGTACAAGAGTTTTACGTGTCGTCAACGCGATAACAAGAACGTAGGCTAGTGCAATAATAACAAGTAGCCGAGAAATAAGTATCCCTAGTTAAATATCCTTGATCACGAAACGTCTCGTTCCCGCTTTTACGTATTAACACGTTAGTAAACTCTTTCGAGACTTAAGAAGTCAATTATCGTGTTCGTAAAAGTTATGATCCTTATTACATCGGCGTGTTAGACGCAGAACCGTAAAATTATTTCCCGCCGTATGTCGTTGATGCACATCAGAAATCACTGCGTAGCGTGAAGACGGAAAAATTGTTTGCTGGCAATTTCTCCACCTCTCTACATTGATTTTCTGGAACGGCAACAATGTGAAACCGGTCTCTCTTAATACATGGCAGTTCCGTTACCAATCCCTGAAATTAGTATACGCTTTGGAGCATCTTCTCCGAGCACGAAGAAGCGAACCGAAAAAGAACGATGCGCTTTCGAATTTAATTAATGGCCTCGATAGGGGCGCTCGATACGACTTATAATTTTCCCGACGTATTTTTCCGAACTCTTTTTCTCAATCCTAAACTTGGCGATGTCTTACAAAATGATGAGAAACGGGAATCAGTTTTATAAATCCCGGTTTCACTGTTGAAACTCGGAAGATTCCGACGTGTAAATTACGTGTCTTCGTAATTATACTAAAAAAAACTCATTATTGCAATTGATGCAATCATTTTCTAACACATGATTTGCATTGGGCATACAGCATTAAACTCTATCAATTCTTAATGACATACAATTTGCAACTTGTCATACCTTTTAGTGTTGTGTTTAATATTTAAATATTATTTGATGTCCGAATTTTAAGAGTCGCTTTCGTTGCCCGTACTAACAATAAGTTCGAGGATAAAGACACGATTCTCGAGGTGTAGCGAGTTCCGGATGCGGCGACGGCCGCGAGCCGAAATATCAATCCGTCAAATCGACGGCTCGCGCCGAAGCTCTTGCTCGTGCCCGTGCGGAGCGGTCTATTTAAAAGCGGCAGATATCCGCGATCTCTCTGGAAAGAGTCCGGAGATGGAAACTCGATCCGACACATCATCATCGGCTCGCGATCCGACGAGACCCGGACGTGCGAGATATAACTGGAAATGAGATAAAGAAAATTGCGAATAATTCAAATCCAAATTGCCACGGACATATTCCCCGACAAACAGCGATTCGATCGCGAGAGGGAGAGCACCGTGGAAAAAGGAAGAGAGAAATAAAGAGACAGAGAGGAGAGAGAGAGAAATGAGGGGAGAGTGAGAAAGAAAGAGAACGAGCGCGGAGCGCGCGAAACCACTCTACAACTTTTGATATCGATGCATCATCTCTCGATCCTCGTACCGGCTTCTCTGATCGATTTTCATTCCGCGGGTTGCATGGCGGCTCGCTATCCGGGTGCTATCTTCAACCACCTCGGCTTCGTTGACTCGTATCTATGGGGTGCCCGAAAAATAGCCGCGGGACGAAATATACTCGGCAAGACTTATGTAATATTCACAGAATTATTAAAACGATTGGTAAAATTAACACCGTCAAAGAATGGCATAGTATCGAGCAGATCGAATTTAGTTCGCTATTTCGACCAACTCATCATACCGAAATGCTAATTGCATAAAAGAGTTTTAACACGTGAAATAAATCGTCCGAATTTTGATATGTCGGTACATCCAAATTATTGGCAGAAAATGCGAGATATATTTACGGGGATAGAAATAAACAACCTACCGTTGCTAATTTTAAGATTCGCGAGAAGGAGAAGGCATTATTATAGCCTTTGAATGATTTGTGAACTTACCGGATTCGAACGGATCGATCTCTTGTTTCTTATTTCCACTATTGACGTTTCAACTATTTATAATTACTGAGTAAAGAACTGAAATTGTAAAACACGAGAGGAAGGACAATTCTTCTTGTCTATACGAATGCTTCGTAAGCGAATACTCGAGAGGGACACCTTGTATAAAGGTACGTGTAAGGCCCCCCCGCTCCACGGGCAGTGTAAGATATCAGCTAAGAAACGGGCCCGTCCGAGACTTTACGACCGCTCTTATAATTATCTCCAATAAATATCTCCGCGGCACGAGAGCGTATATCGAAATACTTCGGCGGGTCAGAGGTGAGCTCCTACCTCCATCTTTCGATCAACGCGTTTCTTTTGGTCGCCCCGCGCGTTCTCACTGATAAATTTATAATGTTAAGCTCGCGAGAGAGCCGCAATATCGCGAGGGGGCCGGGACGTTTCCCCTCGCTGCAATAAGGAATGGGCCCGCTTAATAAGCCGGGTGACCACACGCGAACGCGGGGATGAAATCACCTCCTTCTTCTCCTCCTCCTCCTCCTACTTCTCTTTCCTCTGCTCCTCCTCGCATGGATCGACGAACTAATTTCGCGATTCGAATCTCGATTAGTCCCCGCGACCTCGCTCGTATCGCGCTCGCATATACGAGCGCGAGCGAGACGAGTACGGTAATCCGTATGAGCTCATGCCAGCGATACGATACCTTCGATTTGCTTACGCCTCTAGCCGGCAACATCTGCAACTTGACGTTAAAACAACCTGGAGCAGTCGTTTGCGATACTGCAGAAGAGCTAAATTAAAGGTCTAGAGCTGATAATAGATTGCGCTGCATCTAAATCCTTCCTTCGTCTTTCGAAGCTCGAAATTAATTGTTTTACGTCAAAAATATTTTAAAAAGTATATTTAATATTATAGATATATAATAATTATAAAATAATAAAGAAATGTTTCGCTTCATGAAAAATGCTACGAAGTTGACTCTGGAGATCGAAACATCATCAAGAGATCCTCGAGTGCGTTATACGGGGCACTATCTGCAAATTAATTAACTATATGACAGAATCAGTGTCATATCGACGACCAGCTCTTCACTCCTTTCGCGTTTACAGTCCAAGACACATTCTCTCATTGACGCGCTTAGCGATGCGCGCCGATTCTCCGGATATAGAAGTCGTTATTAACTCACGCCTCAATTACGAAGGTATCGAATCGGCGATCGCGCGGATTACAGTCAAATAAAACGGCACGTTAATGAAAGCTAAACTAATACCCGGGCAATGCATGGATAGCGCGCGGGATCCCTTCGGGTCCTCTCCGTGTCTGCCTACTCCTCCGTTCTCCCCTTTTGTCCGATCCGTCCCCGTTCCACGCGGCCGATCTCACCGCGTATATCCGGACGTGCCAATAAGACGAGAGACCGCGAGATTAACGCGTCATTAAATAATTACGACGTGCTCGCCGCGGCCATGCCGCCGTACGGCGATGCACCGGGCCTCTATCCCGCGTTACTAGTCACGCATACGAGCACGCGTCGCGACCGCGGCGCGAGATAACGAATCTCCGCGAATGTGCATGTGTGCAGGCGAGCGAGCGAGCGAGCGATTCACAAGCACACGCGATGCAGCGCATTTGTATACGCGTGAGGAAGGAAAGGAGGACCCTCTCGCCCGTCGCCCGAGAGATCCGCCTAATTATTCTTTCCATTTGGACTGTTTCCTTACCCGAGCGTGGACGCAGCCGACGGGTGACCTGGCTCCGCGCACTGGAACGACGAAGCGATACGCACGGGGTGGCGGGGGGGGGGGGGGGTATATATACGGATATCTCTTCCATCCCGGACCTATGCACCGCGCGCGTCTTCTCTTAACCAACTCTAAACCGACACACCCATCTTCGTGTGGATATCGATCAGGGTGAATGTCGCGCGCGGATAAATATGGCCGTAATATCTCCAGAATGGCGAGCCTGATAGTAATTTATAAAGTCGTTAAAAATGATGATTGCTTATTTAATGAATACTTCGAACTCTCCCAGAAGTAATGACGATCAATAATTGGTGTATAATTATCATTGGAAAGTACCGCGATATTACATTATGGAATATTATGAATGCCTCTCGTATTATATTAAGATACACACAGTAAGTTCGGATGCTGCCTCTATACTGGCATCTTCCTCGTAGCATTTTAATTGTATTCATATTTATAGTGCAATTTAATTTTTTCAGTAATTGTTTAAAAGTATGGAACTTTAAGAAGTATTTATTTGGGGAATTTATATTAAATAAATAAAAAAGCGCATTTTAATAATGTTCGGAACAACTATTAACTTGGCGTTAAATAAGCGGAAAGTATCTAAACTCACAGTATATATTAATCTGTGTTTTTTAAAGAGATAAATATGTCCTTCACCATATGTTGGATTTCCTCCTTTTACGGTACGCGAAACCCATAAAAGTATAATTCAAGGAACGCTGATAACCATGTAAAAAATTTTAACGAGTATGCTTCGCGTTCCATTATGTGATAAATCGGTCGCGGTACGGTGCGGTTGCGTGCGTGCGGTGATTCGCGCGCGTCTCTGACGCCCGGATGTGACGTTCGCGCGTAAAGGACGGAGAGCGGGCACTCGAGTTTTCCGAGTCTGACCACACGGAAGAGCGTAACGGGAACGGTAATGCGAATGCGTTGACGTAATGAACGGAAGGAAAGAGCCTTCGCGAAGTAAGATTAAATGTCTCGAAACGGAGGAAATATACCGTTCCCGATTTTTAATTAAGAACGGCACCGTTGCGTCAAACTCTTCGGTAATTTCGGTGCCGCCGTGTCTCCCCTCTCCTCTCCGTTCCCGAAAGACAATTTCGCCAATAAAGAGACGATATTCGTAACCAGCACGAAGGAAGAGTCCGCCGCTTCGCGGGTGACCGCGTACACGCTCGGTGTTGTGCAAGCGAGAGTCGCGGTGGAGCGGGCGCCGACGCCGATCCTGGCGCGGCGGCGTGTGAAAATGACGCCCGGGCAAGGATGACGGCGCGCCGAAGAATCGGACAGACGACCTCTCTACTCGCTTTCACGACGCGCGTCCAACTCTCTCGTTGAGACACCGCGCCAGCAATGGACACGCTCGACGAATTCCGGCGGACACGGCCGGCCGAAAGCGGGGCGCCCCCCGTCCCGACGGTACACAATGGACGCCTCGATCTCCCGCTGTCCCTCCCGCCTTCTACGACGTCGTTCCTCTATGCTAATAGGTTTCCCATTTCTTAAACGAGTCCAGGGCGCCGTATCATATTCTTCTCATTTCCTCCCGTACCGTTATTAACTCCAGCTCGTGATTTTTGGCCTCGATTTAAACGCCAGGAGGTGACTGGTGGAACACACCGTTGTTATGGAAGCACCTCCAAAACGTGAGAATCGAGCTGGCGTCGCTTCGTGGAAACATTTAAAGGTTTCCTTAACTTTCCGACCGCGACGACATATATATTTTCAGTTGCAATTTGATCGCTGCTTTAAAATCCACGATATCGTTGAAGCAGCCTTTTGATCATTCACGAGCCCCCATAAATATGGACCCTCGTATCGGGGAGGCGGATGAAGGATCCGTGTAGCCGTCATAACCCTTGAACACGCAGGAGATTGTCCCCGCAACGGATTCCTCCGGCGCGCCAATGGAACAGCGGTGACTTTTATTCCCGATAATGACAGAGAAGAACGGGCGGTAGCGGAGGACGGGAGGGAGGGCGAGGAACGGGGAACCGGGACCCCGACGCAGTACGTGATCAATTTTCGGGGCCCCGACGTGGTGTGCCTATAGGTGCGCGCCTAACTACGATTTCGGCGTAATTATATACGTGCTTTCTCCTCTCTCTCTCTGTCCAACCGGCGCGGCGGCGGCGGCGGCGGCATCTCGGGACGCGGTCACAACATCCCGGACCCCTCGAACCGCACTCGGGGCCCGGACCATCGTACAACATCGTGTGATTACCGCGCGACAAACCGCGCGCGAGCGCACAGTATCGATTCCGCAATTTGCGTCGCCACCTTTCGTGGGGCCCAAGAAAGCCCCGAACAGTGAATCGGCGCGGAGGTGGAGATCGGGATTGGAGTTTGAGAGACGCGCGAGGGGGGGAAGAAGGGGTCCGCGGGGCGGAACTCGAGGAGGAAGGTTGTTGAAGGATGAGCGGTCATCGGGTCTCCTGGCCCGGAGGAGCAGATGGCCACGAGACGAACGTAATTGGCGAGCCATCGAGATTATTGCCCGTAGCTCGTTCTGCTCTCCCCCCCTTTCTCCCTCCTCACCATCGGCCTCTGCTGCGGCTTAGGAGATACGGCACGGTGTTGTGGTGCGAATAGGATTCTCCCTGTACGATATTCCAGATTCGCAGGAACTGTCCTCTGGCCAGATTTAGAGGGGCAGAGATGAAGCGGAACATTTAAAAGGAGACCAGAGGGCTACAAGGAGATTCTACCCTCGTGATTGTCTCTGAGGGGCGGCAACACGGAACAGTCTAGACTGTCACGCACCTGCTTTGGGACTGTGTTGTTTTCGCGACGAAAAAAAGTAATAAACGCAAGGAAGCGGAGTTAAACTGGGCAAAACTGAATTTTTAAAAGCAAGGCGTTTGTTGATGGACAGCCCCGCCACGTTGGCCGTTCTTTAAAAGAATGAATTAAAGATTTTGTCAAATCCTGATATTATGAAAGTCTCTTAATAGGAAAACCGTGAATACAAGATAAGATGTACGGAACGATAAATACAATGCTTCTAATAACGTTCTATAGATCTACAATTTCTCTTTCAAATTTTTAAAGTTACATATTACGTAAAATCCTTTAATATTTCCGTGTTTATACACGCTTCTGCCGAAGATCATCCAGAACTATTGTCTTCAGACATGGAAGATGCGTTGCATCGTGCGAGGTATAAAACACCATGATCTTGAAACACCCATCAGGTGTTATAAAAATATCGCTTACATTAGTGAGATTTTAGTATCCGGGTTGTGTCATCCGGATCGAGACCAGCGAGCGCGTCTTGGTGTCGCCGCCGTTTGCCGGTGTTTACCGTCGATCCTCCGGCTCCGAGTCCGGGAGAATTCGAAGAGTCTGTCGCTTGAAGGAAGGATGAGAAAGGATCTGCTGCCGAGGCCCGTCGAGGCCGCGAGACGTCCGTTCGCCTCGACGACATCGCGTTTCGCATGCGGGTCGGGTCCCCAGGACCGCTGTTATATACGCGCGCACGTCTTTTTTATTTTCGTCTCCGGCTCATTCTCGACGTGGCCGACGTGGATACCAGAACGCGGGTCACCTGTCCCTCGTGCGCGCGCGTGTAAAATGACTTTTACGACGAGCGCTTGTCCCGGGCGCTGTCCGCAGGAGGTCCCGCGCTCCGGCGAAGAAGAGCTGACCTCTCGGCGCAACGAGGTGTCTCATTCGATTTCGCCTGACACCGGTCCGCGCCGTTCCGCCCGGCTCCGTAAAACGTCGTGTAAATTTTATCCGGTGTTTTCGTTATCTCTCGCTGCTCGCGCACGCTCGCGACCGTAATTTACGGGCGAAATGTCACCGCTGTGAAAACACGCGCCGAGCGTCCATCGCTATAGGTATAACGAGCGAGTGCGATGGCGCGCATTAATATTCGCCCCGGTGACGAGCGAAGACAGATGTTCGAGGCGACATACCGCTTCGGTGCTGCTGCTGTTGCTGATACGTCTCTCTTTCTCTCTGTCTTTCGTATGCAACGACAAGGTAACTGCGTGTATATCATATATATATATATATGCGGCGCAGTTAATCGCAGACGCGGGAGGAAACGTCGCGCTCTCGCGCAATGCCGATGGAAGGCTGCCGCGAGAAACGCGCGCGCGCGCGGGTAATTACGAGCGCGGGAAGGCCGCGAAATGAAGGCGAGACATGACGTCGGGCTATTCCGGCACAACATAGTTGCCGGGCGATTATAATTTGTCGGTTAAAGGCCTTCGCGGAACTTGCGTGGCGCGTCTTCTGTAAATTCCTTTTGACTCGCGAAGCACTTTAGGGTATATTATAATCATGCATCCTTCCGCAAGGAGTACAAGGCACGTTAGAAAACAGGGGAATTGCGTTTAAGTGCAGTCTGGAGAATTCGAATAGGCTGTATTACCGAACGTTTTATCAAGTCCGCTTTAATTCTTCCTTGCCGTGATAACGATTAATGTAGTATTAAAAATTGTTACATTATCGCCAAGTTATTTTATAAAAATGGCAATCCTGTCATTATTATAACATTATCGGTAGTCAACGCTACGTTACGTTTTACATCTCTGCATTCACAGCGTGTGCGCGAGCATCGTCCTCGAGCGCATATATGCGCGTCCGCATTTTTATTTTGTTGCGAACCGCACCGAGAGACCGACTCGCCGGTTTTCTTGACAAGGACATTACCTGCGGCCCGGCGCGGCGAGAGCGGAGCGGAAAGGCTTAACTTTGATAAATCCCCCGGCGGGATTTGACGCCGGTGTGCCGCGCCGCGCGTGTCTAAAACAAACGATGGCCGAGGCAATTAATCTCCGCGCGTCGATGTAATCGCGCGCGGATAAACCAAAATCTCGCGAATACCGCGCGCGCGCGCGACCGCGCTGGAAGAACGCGGTGCTAATTGCTCGTTAAACGACGCAAGCTGGTACAAAGCGAGCGTTCGTATACGAGAAATCAAACATTGACACGGCGTTCGACGCTGTTACGCGATCGCGTAAATGCGACACGCGCTTCGAGGACGAGAGATTGTATTCTTGGAGATTTCATCACGTCGTTCCGATCCGGAGTAAAGGACGGTCGCGTTTTCGCACGCGTCTCCACCGGGCTGTACGCGTCCGATTTTACGAGGCACGGAGTGAGGCTTGCCGCTTTCTTGACAGCGACATTACGAGTCGGTAGGCAGACAGGCAGGCAGCAGGCAAGCAAGCAAGCAAGCAAGCAAGCAAGCGAGCAGACCGGCGGCCGGAGGAGAGCCAGTTGGTCACAGTGGTTGCTTCTGCCGCGAGCGGACTCCGTATCCATTTCCATACAATGGCAACCGCGCGCCATTTCCATACGCGTCGGGTCGCGCTCGTGGTTTCACACGCGCCACGCTCGGTTTTTCGCAATATCGCGAAGTTACGTGGCTGCCTGCGTGCGTAGTTATACGTGCGTGCGTGCGTGCGTGCGTGTCTGCCTGCATGCATGCATGCGAGCGTACGTGCGTGCGTGCGTCGCGACGAACGAGAAACCGCGGAGCATCGATCCGAACGCGCTGCACGCGCGTTGCCTTTCTCGGCGGGAATTAGAACGTCGTTAAATCTACGGCTCGAATTTCTCGACTTTATTTGCACGGTTCTAATTACTCGCGATATTTGTTACATCGTTCATCGTTCACGCTTCTACGTTTAATCCTTTATTGGTAACACTAACATAGTATAGAGCGCGTAACAAAATGTCGGCATGTAATTCTTTGTCGAGTTAATTCTTATTCTCTCATAATTCTTCCGGTTACATAAATTCATGAAAGAACAAGAGTTCGACCAAGGTTCGTTGTACAGCGACTAAAATTTCGATTCTAATCAGTCCGCGTCTTCGTTCAGGTCGGACCAATACTTGAACGGACAGCGGCATGTGAGGCTCACGACTGTGTAACAGGGAACGTATGTGAGATTTATGTCAAAGAGGTGCTGAGACTTAACGACAGGCCGCTGCAGCATCCGTGCCGCATTCGCGGCTGATGTACGCGAGGTGCACGGTACGGCGATTGACAATGAATGTTCCCGACGTAAATTTATTCCGTGGAAAACGACGACGAGGACGACAGTGATACGCGCGTTGTAGTGCGAACGCAGCGCGACATCGGGCGGAAGTCGTACGCCTCGTGGCATCTCGTCACGCAGACTCTCCGTCTCTTTCTCTCTCTCTCTCTCTCTTCTCTGATTGATTGCTCGAGTACGCGTGTGCACGCCTACCGTGCGCATATTAAATCCCTTCTCACCGTTATTAACCGTCCTGCAGCCGGCATCTACTTAACGTTACGTACTCCGCGGGTCGTTTCGCGCGCGCGTATATGCGTACCGGGCATCCGGGCGCGAGCTCGTCGGAATATAATTAGCGGGGAATGCAAACGCACAGAGCAAAATTTGTCCTACCGAGGCAGGTAAAAATATTTTATTCGCTCTACATTTGTCTGTTGGATATACGGTTTTAATATTTTATTCTGTGTATCAATTGTATGACTCTAATTATATTATGTATAATTAACGGAGTGCAAACGCATGGAGTAAAATTTGTCCAGCCAGGGCGGATAAAAATAATTTATTTTCCCTGCATTTGTTTGTTGGATATACAGTCACGGTATTCCATTCCGTGTATCAATTGTAGGACTCTAATTACATAATGGCTTACAAGCCGATAACCATCACGGCCGTTTCCCTTTGTGAGACAGCAGGATTCGGGGCGAGGAGGTCGCGGCTCGTAACTCGTACGAAATCTCCGATGACGTGACTTTTCTCCGTCAGGTAGGTATAGACTGAGGGAGAAGGAGAGAACGAAAGAAAAGTCGAAAAAGGAGGAGACCGCACACTTGAGAGAGCACATGGGCGGCGCTCTCGCGGGAGACGCGATCTCGCAGGATCGCTTCCCGGTATTTCATCCGTGCCGTTTGGAGAACGTTACTCCTCTACTCAGGAGCGGCAGGTGACACGTCGAATAGCCGACCACCGTGATCGCGAACGACGCACGGCGAATTTTATTATCTCGTCCCGGCCTCGTTTCTTCGTTGGCCGCTCGCATTTCACCGCGTTCCCCCAAAAAAGCTGAGAAACCTTCCGTTCTGACAACGAATTGTGCTATATATAATCTTGCATGGTCAAAGGAAGAGAGAAGCGACGTCGAAATCGAACCCTTCATACTAGACATTATAAAGTATCGGTTGAATGCACTTAATGCGACGTAAAAGACCAAAAAACATGCGGAACTCTGTGAAAATGCCAGATTAAGAATTTGTCGAGTCCGGTAATTGAGCAAGCTTGACAAATGTAATCATCTCTGAATCTGCGGAGTAATGTCTGTCAAGCTAACGATATAAACAAAATGCTTTTACGTCGAGAGAATTTTAATAGTCAACTGTGGAGCCACGATACCACGTTTTTCAAGGCATCCTCGATCTTTTCGCCTTATGTAAAAGCCTAGATATAAAAAGAGGGCGCGTGCAACGTAAATCTAAGAATGGCAATTTGCGTGTCAGCCTGGCGACTCGACAGTACGGCGCAAGCTCGAATCGAGATAACGAACGTCGCTGATTTCTCGTCCAACGACGGCACTCGCGCGAGTGCGCGCCGCGAGAGTCGGCGAATGTAACGAGGTGACAAGTTGACGCGTGATACGTGCCAACGTGCCATGCCGCTCGGACCGCGCTCTCGTTCGTCGGTTCGTGCGTCTTTATTCCGCGGAAACGAGAAAGGGGGAATCTCGATCGATTGCGAGGCGAACGCGGGAGAGCGCGAGAGAGGATATCGTGACCGACCGAAGCCGGGTGTCGACGTGTCTTCCGGGAGGCGTCGCGGAGGCGATTTCGCACGGAGACTTCCGTTAATTTTATTCCCCGCGCGCGCGCGCGCCGTACCTTCTCCTTTGGTACGGTTTCCTATTAGCGATCACGAATGACTCGGTTATACGTATCCGAGGCCCTATTTTCCCCCTCTTCCGCTCCCCCTCCGTCCTTCTCCCTTTCCCCGCGCAACAAAACTCATTAAGCGTCTGTCCGTTTGTTCCGATATGTTAGCGCGAGGCTCGCACGTATGCGTCCGCGGTGGAAGTTGTAAACGAATTAACGATGTGTCGTGGCCGTGGCCTGCGCGCGATGGCATCGGTGCACCGTCGCCGGCTGGTGGAATGCAATTCCGCGCACAATTAGCCGCCTAGGAAGCGACAGGTTCCCCGGCGATCGGTTTATGCCGCTGCGCCGCGCCGTGGGCGGAAACTGTCTTGTATCGGGCTATACGGTCGTTAAACTCGCGGTCTGGCGCGGCGCGGCTAGTACGTGTGTCGTAAATTGATATCGGTCTAACCGGCCATTACCGGCGGTCACCGTGAACTAATGTCGATTAACGATGCTCGCTAAAATTACCTATGCTCCTCCCAATTCGGTACGCGTGACGCGTTGCGTTATATTACGCGCGGAAGATGCATCGTGGCGATAGTTACGCATAAAGTGACCTTTCGACGGGCGAAAATGGCTTAATTTTATCTGAGATAATTATAATTTTGTGAAATTTAGGAAGCGTATCGATTAACGGTCTTTAAAGTCAGAATTAAAGAAGTTGTGCCGCTGCGACAGATAAAGACTTTAAAGCATGATTTTTATGTAGCTTTATATGCCGGATATTTTTAAAGAATGTTTACAAATTTTGGCGGAAAGTTCGCGATAACATTTTTCAGTGTTTAGTCCAGTCATTTGGTCGTAAAAGAAGAGGTTACCTGGAAAGTTTTCCGGGAGTTTTGAAAATTGGTAATTTTATATATTTTGATGTGCTCTTTCCGAATTTCAACTTTGCCACCTCGTATCTTTGCCGCTCGTGCCGCCATATTGGAAAAATGACGCTTAAAAGCAGTTTTTTGACAATATCTCCTTTCCGACTCATTCCACGATAAAAACATTTATATACAAAATAAAACTAAAGAAAATTTCCTACAATTTATGTAATAACCTTTTTTCCGTAAAATTAATAGTTTTGGCGTACGAGCGCTGTAAAGTGTAGTTCAACACGCGTTTTGGCTTAAAAACTCATTTCCACACTACCTTGAGGTAGAGTAAGCGGCGCGTTTTTTTTACCGTGGTATCCCCAGTAGGCCTAGTCCACATGCAATTCACTATTCTAAAATTTAGCGCATTCTTCTTCGCTTCGCTGTTCTTGATGGACCAGGTGTTGCGAGTTCATCGTCATTAGTACTGATCGAAACGTCACAGACCGAAATTTCTTCCACATCATCCGCGATGGGATTATCAGTTTTCATCGCAATCCTCTTTGTTCTCGATTTCATCATACGTTTGCTCGAAAATAGTCTCCGTTTCTTCCTCTTCGTCGCTATCTTGTGATGGAACTTGCGAGTTAATTATCACAGGTACCACTACAATTCGTGCATATAACTGAGCACTTTAACCCAGCTTTTCTGCATTCACAGGCTTTTTGACATCTTTTTTGACATCTTTTTTATTTATTTATTTAGTGCTCCGTTATATGCACGAATTGTAGTGGTACCTGTGATAACTCGCAAGTTCCATCACAAGATAGCGACGAAGAAGAAGAAACGGAGACTATTTTCGAGCAAACGTATGATAAAATCGAGAACGAAGAGGATTGCGATGAAAATGATAATCCCATCGCGGATGATGTGGAAGAAATTTCGGTCTGTGACGTTTCGATCAGTACTAATGACGATGAACTCGCAACACCTGGTCCATCAAGAACAGCGAAGCGAAGAAGAATGCGCTAAATTTTAGAATAGTGAATTGCATGTAGACTAGGCCTACTGGGGATACCACGGTAAAAAAAACGCGCCGCTTACTCTACCTCAAGGTGGTGTGGAAATGAGTTTTTAGGCCAAAACGCGTGTTGAACTACACTTTGCGGCGCTCGTATGCCAAAACTATTAATTTTACGAAAAAAAAGGTTATTACATAAATTGTAGGAAATTTTCTCTAGTTTTATTTTGTATATAAATGTTTTTATCGTGGAATGAGTCGGAAAGGAGATATTGTCAAAAAACTGCTTTTAGGCGCTATTTTTCCAATATAGCGGCGCGAGCGGCAAAGATACGAGGTGGCAAAGTTGAAATTCGGAAAGAGCACATCAAAATATATAAAATTACCAATTTTCAAAACTCCCGGAAAACTTTCCAGGTAAAACTACCAAATGACTGGACTAGTTACAGTATCAATTATATTTTTATTACAAATGCACGACACCTTTTACATTTTATCTGCTAGGCATTCTCGCGAAAATTCTATTTTCGTGGAAATAACGCCGCTCGATTCGCAAGCATCCAGAATTAGCATAAATCGGACGTTTCGGCAAATTGCAGATGATCTATGCGGTCAGGGCGCGCTCTATTCCGCGAAGCGTATCCCCCGTATATTTCGTAACGTCATGGGCGAGGAACAGGTGGACAGTTTTCGAAAATTATAGATCAGGCGGAACTTCTGAAAATTGCCCGCCAATTCCACACTTCGCCGTTTTCATTATGGTGTCGTGACGGAGGTCAGAAAAAAAGAAAGGAGGAAGATCCAGGAAGGCGAGGAAGGCATTTCGGACAAATTACCGGCGGGACCGTTGCGCAGCGGAGAGAGCCCGGGTTATGGCCCCGTGGCTCCTAAGACCAATTATTCGGACAAACCTAATTATATCTGCCTCTCTCTCGTCCTTTTTCCCCGGCTTGTGCCCCATAAAAAGCGGACAGGTTGCCACGAAGTTTTCGATCTTGCACTCGGTAGCTGGGCAGATGTCGCGCGGCCGTGTCCATAAATGTCTATATTTTACGCGTACGCATGCAGTCTAGAGATAATGGGATAATTAACAATGTTAATAACTTCCGCGGGGAGCGCGGGGCATTTGCATAATCCGGTATATTTACAGCGCGTTTTACAGGATACGTTAAATCTCATTATCCCGTTTGCAAATTCATTTCACTCAAATTTTAGCGCTTTAGCAGATACTAATATTGACGGTAATCCGTAATATCCGTAGCTGTTCGCAGATTGCTATTCGCAGCAGCGTCCAACGTTTGATCGGAACAAATAGGAGGATGCTGTATTACACAAATAAAAAAAAAACGGAGGTGACTGTGATTATTTTGCCCGTCGCGTATCGAACGCGAGAATTAAAACCGCGTGTTCGATAAAACTTGTCTAGTCCGCCGCCTGTGACTGTCACATCCATTTCAATCGGTAAAATTGAATTTATATCTTTTTCTAGCAACTGAAAGAATATATAATCTTGTAATTTTTATAATATTTATATCAGTATGGTACATTTTTATTAGTCGTATTTTCCAAGTTTATTAAATCTGTTTTTCTTTTACATGAAAATAATCAGAGCGTTGTCAAGTTATACGATTCGCTCAATGGATCTTTTATACTTCTTCGAAGTATATATAGGTATCTCAAAGTGCTCATATTTCGTCCTCTTTTTTCTCTCTTTCTCTGCCTCCCTTTTTCTCCTTGACCGATCGAGAAAAAATAGCGGTTAACAATCGAAATGAAGTTCGAACCTGTTGAAAGAGCCGGTATCTCTCGAGTATACGGCACGAGGAGCGACGGCTCATCCGGGTCGCCAGCTTTAATTCGGACGGCTGACATATGGTAGCTTTCGGACGCGCTGCGGCCTGCGCACGACTGACGTTACGGCGTAGTCGACGACAGGCGATCTGCGGTTTCTGTCATTTACCGATAATCATTCGGTGTATTCACCCTGTGTGCGCGCCGCCGAAACCCCTATACCAATGGCAGCGGCGGTCACGGTCTAGCTTCCGGCCACGGAGGTGAGCCGGCTAAGCCAAGCCTGCCGATGCCGCGTCGCGTCGCGTCGGTGCGCAATGGTCGTCAAATTGTTGCCGGTCGTCCCCGGAAAGATGACACGTGGCCACGGCTCGGTCTCGGTCGTTACTTTTATTACTATGGGTATTGCTTCCGGTCCCGGAGGACAGGCCGGCACGGAAGCGCGGCGAGCGAAGAGCACCCCGTCGAAGAAGCGTTATCTATCATCGGTTCATCGGTCTATCGAGCAGGTGCTCGTAGATAGGAACCCCGAAAATAAGATCTCTCCATTCCTCCATCGTCACGATCACGACGGTATAACTGTATTTGTTGCCGCAGTCGAAAGCCCCCCCTTTTAACGCCGAGAGACGAAAAAAACAAATTGTCTCTGTGATTCGGCTAACGAATTCGTTATGTAATGCACATCGTGTCACGTGTCACTTGCGTCACCATGTTGTTATAGACAGATGTGGACATCGATATTGTAGTGGAGAAAGTTACGTTGAGGGAAAGTAACGGGAGTAACGTTCGTTAGAAATTTATGGTTCTATAAATATGTACAGTCACGATGATCTCGATAACAAAAGAATGTTACAATACACGGCAGGTATTATATTACCGGAGAATATACGTGACTCCGAAATTATTTTTCCGCTGCATGAATTTTTGCGAATCTTTACGAAATGAAACCGTTTAAGTACGGTTAAAGGCACGCGAGCTCAACGATGTCCAATTTCGATTACTTTACTTATTACGCGGGGGCGAAGTTTTGGCGTGGTGCAATTTCTGCTCGCGACTCCGGTCTCTTGTCTCGCGCACGACATCTCATACACGGCCGGTTTCGCCGGGCGAACCCCTTGAATAATTCACCGGTAAAGTATCGCCCGACTAGCCGGGCTGGCTGGCTGGCTGGCTGTTCTGGCTGTCAAGTCGCTATGGCACGGATCCGCAGCGCGCTTTTCATTTCCAGTCGGCTTAACGCTCGTGTCGCACGCGAAAACGACGGGACGACGAGGAAATTAAGGGCTCTCGAGGACGTCACGATGGGAAAAACGAGGAGCTCGTCCTCTCTCGACGAGGGCGACTGTCCAACCCTCGTTCCACGGGGGCATGAGGAACGATCTCTCTAACTCGACTAAGCGGATCCCTCAACGTGTTCTCCCTACGTTCTCGACACGACACCGCCGACGTTGCCAGCGGGATCACCCTTTCGCTCTTCCGCTTGTCTCCTCGGCGTCTTTGTCTTTTCTGCTTCCATTTTTTCTTTTTTAATTCCGACGAACATTTAGCCAGCGACGGTAAACATTCCGGACACGCAAGCGAACGTGTCGCCCGTCCCGCGTCTCGCCCCTCGCAGATTGCAAAGGGGTTCGATCCACCCTAACGTTTCGCTTTTTCATAATAAAATCGTCATGCGGTGCCCCGATTGGCTGGGATCGCTCGAAGGGTCCCACAATGCATGGGGGGCTTGTCCACACCAATATTCGAGGGACGAGGGCGAAAAAGAGACACAAAACATGCGAGTGAAAGCGAGAAAGAGACAGAGAGAGAGAAAGGATGAGGGTAAAAAGAGCAGAGAGAGAGAACGCGACACATTGGCTCTCTCCTGTCTCATACTCGGAGGCTGTCGCTGTGTAAATAGGGCACACCAAGAGACACACGCCCCACGCATTGTGTGTGCCCTCTCGTCTGAAGGGGCACCCTTCTGTCCCCCTTGACAAAGGGTTGTCCCAGGCGCGCGGTCGCTTTAAAACTGAATTTTTTATTCAGCTGACAGGAAAGCGGCCATCATACGCGCTGCCACATTCCCTGTTCTTCGCCCTTTTTTTTGCGAACGCGTGCGAGTACGATGGCATTCTTTTCCTGACAACCTTCTGTTTTGTTCGCCATATCCATAAATGCGTAAGTAGAAGAATTTATTTCCAATCTGTGAAAGTGGTTTCTATGGCAAATACCGTAAACGTTGTTAAACTTTTCGCATTTGATGTAAATCGATACGAATAAAATATTAAGAATGTATACAACACATGTTGAAAGCATAAAAAGCAACGATAATATTATTTCTTAATCAAATTCCTGTATTGATAGGATAGTCCTAAATCTCTCTTGTGTAGCTTGCTTAACATTCTAGCTGCCCGCGAGATTCGTCGTTACCGAACAAAGAGAGGGATTCCGTTTTAGTCATCGTCGGGCCAGAAGAATGGCCAAAATCGCCATCATCGTGGGACGTGCGCACGATCACGTGGGGGGATGATCCGGGGAAAGGGCGGGGGAGAGAGAAAGCTTGGAAAGGGCGCTAAGTACACAGATGCACGCGTGCACGTCCTGCGGAAGGTACTTACCGCCCCGCAGTACGAGTGATTAGCGATATTTTATTTCGCATGGGAAACCGGACAGATGAGAACTAGTTGAGTGGGAGCTCAGCTCTCTTTCATTAGGGCAAGTCCCGTCTCTAAACCTCGTCTCTAAACCACCCCCCCGTCCACAATATTCTCTCCCTCTTCTCTCTCTTTTTCTCTCTCCTGTCTCATTCTACTCCCCTACTCTCCCTCCCCTTTTCCTGCCTACGGCTTTTGCAACGTCCCCCGACGCTGTCACGATGGCGTTACATTCAATATCCTCCGGCTTGGTCGAACGGTTCCAAAATGGACAGGTCTCGTCGAGAGGACGGCAAGAAATTGAAGCTGCGCGCGGGAATTTATCGATTGTAAATCAGCGCGACGTTTACGGCCGACGATTCGACCGTCATTGTTTCCGCGACGTTTATTGAAGTAGCGCGACGTCCGCGGTCTGCTACACTCGCAGTTAATTGAACTCCCGCTTTAATGAACTCCCTAATGATCGCCGATTACTTCTTTTGAGTAATACAATCCAGGGATGTGTACATCGCTCTATAAAGGACAGGTGCTCATATAAATGTACGTCAGGTGTTTTCTGAGTTGCGGTATTCGATATTTTTAATAAAAATTTAATTTTGCGATTAGAAATCATAAAAAATTTAGAAATATTTGAAGAACTTCAACGTTTTGAACATAATCGCACGTTGGAAATTATTTTTCGCATCTTTCTTCATCACTAGTAATATGGACTGGCACTAGTAGTAAGACAAAGAGGAAGCAAAAGATCAATTCTATCTTAATAACTTTCATAGCATGTCACCAGCGCATATCTCGATTGCGATATCACACAAATAATCATAAATTCGAGGTTATATACATCCTTAAAAATCTTAGATTTATTTTTGAACGTGACATCTGCCCTGTTATTATCCGGCCGTGCGACTGTACCTCATCTTCGGAGAATTGTAGCGAGGTCTTCCGAACGTGAAGGAGACGTGTGTCGACCGTTTTCACGTACAGGACCAACACACCAGCGCGGCCTGAAGGAAACAATCACGGAACGCTTTCGTTAGGAGAGCGAACGAACGAACGAACGGACGGACGGACGGAGAGGCAGGGACTTTAATATCAGGAATCAGGATCCGCCATTTCTCTCTACCGGGCGTGGAATCCCTCGTAAGGATATTTGTATACACGCGCACATGCATACCCGTGTACATACGTATATATAGAGGGCATGGAAGTTGGCAAACCCGTCCTTGTTAGCAGCTGCGTAGCATCCCCCGCCCGTTACACAATACCGTGCGCGCTCCCTTGAAAAACGATGGGTGGATTAATGACGTCACGGGCAACAAGGAACGCACCTGGCTACTGTCCAGGATCCACCAATCCGCGGCGTCCTCCGATCTCCACGCGCCATCCGAGTATATAGGATAAACCATTGCGACGCGCTATTCCTAGAACGAAAAATTAAGACGCCCACTCGTCATCGAACTTGCGTAGATCCCGCGAGAAAATTAGTAGGATAGGTCTAGCGTAAGTTGATGAGGACAGATGATATGTGTCATTAAAATCTAATCTTGCTTAAAGAAAAAATAAATATTCTATCAAAATTATCATAAAAGAGCAGCAACGATGAATGAATTCTAAAATATAAATTCTTTCGTGTTTTCACTGTTTTGAGTATATCACCGAAAATGAAACAGAAATTGAGAACCGGATTATCTTATTCTTTCACGAATTTATTATTATTATCATTCTAATGGCATCATAATTTGCAAATTTTGCAATTTTCTAACTTTTTTTCTATAATTCAAGCAATATAAAAAAACGGAAGCTTAAAAAAGTTAAAAGATTGCTCTTTCTTTTTACACTTACAGTTATAGAATGACAAAGTAGCAGAGAGGGAGGGAGGCAGGAAAATATCTTCTAGACATTTTTTATAAATATTTTGGATATTTATGTTGCTCGAGGAGACTGTCGAATAATATTAACTTGAAAATTAATTTTGAAGCCGAAGCGTTCTTGTGGGGCACGGGCTAAGGACACGAGAACTCGGTACCAGTCGAACCCGCGCGCCAGTCGGTCGTTTTATTGTATTATTGTCACGACTCGCAGGGTCCTCGGGGAGACATAGAACTCGTAGAAGTTCCACGACACGTTTATGAATTTATAGCGCCCTTTGTGCCGGCCCGGTAATCCAACGGACAGGTACCTACCGTTTATTGGACTCTTTGTTATTATACGTCGTAAAGAGAGACGGCGAGGGCGTGGGGGGGGGGAGGGGAGAGTTTTCCGCGCTGAAAAGGCGGCACGCGGAACCCCTTTTTCCTCATAATTAAGACGCGAGCCATACCGACGAACAGCGGGAGGAAAAGAGAGAGAAAGAAAGGGAGACCGAAGGAGGGAGGGAGGCAAAATCTTTAGAAACTTTTCAGTCGAAAAGATGGATGCAGGAAGGGGAAAGGGTTGCGCTGATGATGCATAAATTAGATGGGCTAATGGGCCGTGGTCGTCGCTGGAGATACCGTCTGAGAAAAGACCGGGGAAAATATTAATGCCCCGGGGCTCTGACTAGCTGGTTGGCTGGCTCGTCTGCGGACGTCCGCGCATTTTCGGGGCGGGCGCTCGTAATTACACTCCTTCGTGCTCTCTTTTTCGCGATCGGCCACCGCCATCAGCCGAATCGTCGTCGGGAGACCCGTGGAGTTACGGCGATAATGTCCGTGGAAAACTTGTGGCTTCGACTTTGGCCAAATCGCGAAATTCTCAAAACTTTTCGAGAACAGGAACGATATCTAAAAGGATAGTATTTAAAACAATACACATGTCGTATAATTGTTATGAAAATAGATTAAATATATCGCTCTGTTGTTATTTAAAAATTTCTGATTCAATATTTTTAGAGATGGAAACTTGTTCATCCAATGCAATGTATAATTTAGTATAACTCTTACTTCATCAGGAAATCAGGAATTCAGGACTCTTTAACGAACCGCAACCTGTTCTTTATTATTTATGTAATATTAATAGATATCACTTATCATCCAATTACGCTGCCGAAATAAAATCCGACCTTCGACTCCAGGATATTCCGCTTTCTTGTCTACATCTAATAGTTCCGTTTCTATCAATAACTGATGATCCTTCTGACCCTTCATTAACCCCGATACATTAATTTTAATCCTTTTTTCTCCCCACGGACCTCTCTTTCACGCTCGCGCATATCTTACGTCCGTACTTACATCGTTCCGATAGGAATAAAACATGGAACGCGAACCCCGCAGCGACTGGCGGTGATATATCCAGCGTAATCACGACCGTACCGGGATTCAAGTCTGGTAGCCATCGTCCTACGAGATCACGTACACGCTCGAGTATGAGATGAGCGCCAAGAAAGGTCTACGAAAGCACTGCGAGCAATAATTTTGCGCCCCCTCCCCGCGCCGCCCTTGGACCCCCTCGGCGGGTACCAAGCGCCGATCTGACGCCGAACAACACCCCCGTCTCGAAACGCTTCGTCGATTACTCACGGCGCTGCTTCTTGTTCTTTCATAGCGATTTACAAGCGAATATCGCACGTCCGTCATTACGCGGTGTTGAGTAAATACTGAACGAGCCGCCGATGCTAAATAACTGTAAAGCCCCTTGCACAATGCCAGGCAACAGGCAATAGGAACAGGAAATAACCAAAAAATCGTTAATTACAACCTAAAAAATTCGAATGCTGTGATTGGTTGGCAACAGGCAATAGCCACAGAATTTCCAACGTGACGGAAACTCTGTGTCTATTGTCTGTGTCACTGTTTATTCTGCATTTATACATGATTTTTTATTTCTATTTCCTGTTTCTTTTGCCTGTTCCCTGGCATTGTGCAAGGGGCTTAAAGCGAAGTATGGACAAGGTAGTAAATAAGATCTAAGTGAACACAGTGACTAACGTGACACAGACGTTAGAAACTAACAATGTCATATCCATACACACACACACACACACACACACAAGTTATGCTGTGTTTGAAAAATGTAGATTTCTTTTCTTGCTTCAACTGTATTCGTATCCGATTAATATTCTTTATTGAAACTCCTCTTTGACCCTTTCAGTAACACGAATTCGAAACTCGAGTCTATAATATTTTTATCTTTGGCCACCAACGAAGGCCGACTCTCGCTGCGATAAATTGTCGAGGCTCTCCGTATAAAAAAGCCATCCATGAGTGAAAGCAAAATTAATTAACGCGCCTGCGACGGGTGTCGATGCGATATCGCTCATAAAATAAATACGATGCCCGCCATCGTCGAGCGAACGTCGTGAAAGGTGAAAAATCTTTCTCAATAATGGCATCGGGTCTGCCAGTCACAACAAACAGGACGTATACCGATCAAAAAACCGCGCGACCGATATCGTATATATAGCAGTAATGATACATATACACGTGTGTGTACGCGCGCGCGCGCGCGCGCGTTCCCGGTCCTTAGATCCGCGTCTCTCTGCGCCCCGTAATTACCAGGGTCGGCCTTCACCGCGGCAATTTGTCAAGGCTGTAATAATCCCAGCGGACCTATGGCATTGTATACATATCGGCAGATGCCTCCCACCGGACCAGATAACATCGCCGGGCCGCTCGCCCGGTTGGCCGGGGCCCGTTCTCTCTTCTGGGTACCATCGGCCGGGGCCCCGCATGAAAACCATCCATTTCGAGTCCGCGGCTCACTATCATCGGCTCGGTTTTGACGCCCGTCTCAAATTAAAGCGAATCGACACGCGGATGGATACGCCGATATACCCAGGCGGTATATACAAATACTCTTCCTCTTTCCTTCATCCTCTATAGTGATTTTTTCTCTCACTAGAGGTACGGGGGGAACGATATGTTCCCACCTATGTGACCGCTGTACTACGTAACACACGCGAGAGAAAGAGAGATTGCCAAGCTGTAATTTATACGACTGACCCTCGTTACATCGCGATCCGTCATTCGCGATTATGAGGAAACGATGCCTCGCGAACTTTTAGCGACTGCGGAGGCGAGGAGGAAAGAACGAAGGGAACAGGGTATTTATTATGAACTGCGGGGCTAGATTCCGGAGGAGGGAGAGGTCCCGAGGAAACACGGAAGCATCTTTGCGCAGGTAACAAACGATGAGAAGCGTGATTAATACCGCGTGGTACGATACTTTGTTGTGTAATATGTATTTTGAAGGAAGAGTAGTATAACTGATCTTCCCCGCTACACTCAAACACACATACGTAGACGAGTTATCGTGAAAAAGCGAATAAAGCGTTCCTAGAAATGTAGAAATTTCTAGCGCAAATAATTAAAGCTAAATTTAGATTATTTTTCCATTTAAGAAATCGTTTATCTCTGACCGAACGACTACATGTAACGCGGTTTGATGTTCGTTAAGGAGGTATTTCAACTAATCAACAGCACAGATCAAATCGACATGCATCGCATCGGCGCAATAGGTACGTAGCATGCTTCT
This sequence comes from Temnothorax curvispinosus, assembly GCF_003070985.1. Lineage (NCBI taxonomy): Eukaryota > Metazoa > Arthropoda > Insecta > Hymenoptera > Formicidae > Temnothorax > Temnothorax curvispinosus. Next base: position 207,185 of record NW_020218496.1, on the reverse strand, counting down.
AAACGCCGGAGATTTTAGGAAGCGCACGAGACGTTAAGTGCGCGTAATGAGTTTGCCTCCGCGAGATCGCTCGTGCATCTCGCCGGCGCGGCGTTTCTCTCGGCGGCGGCGGCGGAGACCTAAATGATTTTCCATTTCGTCGGCCTTTCCCAGAGCGCGAGATCGAAACGAAAGGAAGGGACGTAAAGAGAAAGAAGCCAACCATGAAAACGACGCGTGGAACAGTGAGAGAAAGAAAAAGAGGAAGGGAGGATCGCTCGACGTGCTACAACGTGACTAGCCAACATCTCCTCTCCCTCCCTGTATCTTTTCTTTGTCTTTTTTCTTTCTCTCTCCCTCTTTCTTTTTGTATACGAGGTGCCTCTAGCTGGATCTCGGTTAATGGTGCATGGCAGTTGCAGGGGCCAGTACGTCAGGTCGGTGCAACAGAGTGCGAGCATCCAGCTATCTTGATGAGATCTTGTTTTCCGTGGGATCCCCCGCGGTGAGCCGCGATTCGTTCCCCGTGTTGCGCGTTCCCGTTCCATCGCCGGAAAATCACCGATGACTGCGTATAGCACGACGTCGGCGTACAACACGTCCGTCGGCAACGACGAATGACAGGAAACGATCGCGGCGTATGCGAACGCGATCAACAGCGTCATAGAAAACACCGGAGAGGGAGAGAGAAGGAAAGAGAGAGAGAGAGAGAGAGAGAGAGAAAATGCAGTTTTAATTACGCGCGCCACGGCGCATCGGTTGCTTGCGCCTTACGCTCGCGGCTCGCCTTAATTAATAATACAATTAACACGCGCCACGATCGCCGGGCCATTCCGTTTGAAAGTGAAAGTCCCCATCGCGTGTCTACTTTAAATTGTCGGGGAATTTAAGCGAGATTCGATCTCTGCGTCTAACGTGCGCACCCAATTAGATTCTCTTATTTCGAAACGCGACGTGCGTCGCGTTTTTTTTTTTTTTTTTGCTGCTATACGTATAATTCCATTCGCGTAAGATACGCAATTCTTCGCAAAACGCGCCTAAGCGCATCGCTAAGAATGTTTAGTGCGCTCGCACTATCTTTCGGATGGATAAACGAATCTGATTTAGAAATTAAAAATGCGAGAATCGCCCAAATACTTTTTTAAAACCGAATGTTTAAAATTTTCGGGACTTGATTTTTGCTGAAAAAAAAATCAGTAAACATCTATCTTAGGAAAGCTTTATTCAAGAATGCACTTAGAAAACATTCTAATCGATATCTCGAAAAGATGAAGGCACGATTATGTGACCCATTTGATTGTCCCTATATTGTCCCTTTCGGGGCAACAACCAGTTTCTCTCTTTTCTTCAACGGCAAAGGGTTCGTGTCCCTTTGCGGAAGATGTTACCGCCGAAAAATCCCCGGTCACATATTCAACCCTAAAAACGGTGTCCGACAAAAAAATGGGGAGAGACTTTACTACGTCCTAATTGGGATGACAGAGACGTCAATGGCGGCCGCGATCAAAGAGACCCGTAAACGTTGGTTACGGGTGTAAACTACGTATTTTAGTGTCACCGGAGGTTTTCTAAGGCACCATAAGATACGCTGTTTATGGGGTTGTGTAACCCGCCCTCGTAAAGTAAAGGCGCGCATTAATAAATGAAGCGATTACACGCTGCGCGCGGCCGGCGTTACCTGTCCACTTTGCGAAATCAATTCCGCAGTTTTTTTCTCCGCGCCACCCGATATACGGCCGTCAGCGCGCGGTAATGAAACGGAAATGCACGACGTTATTTATGCCGTTGCATCTCGGAGGAATTGACACTCGCGCGGCTTGTGCAAACATTTACGTTAATAAATTAACAAATTAAAAACCGGATCGCGAGTAAAAGTTTCTTATCCAATCGCAATTGAATCTGCGTACGTTACGGCTCGCAATTCATATACATGTATCAAGCTATTAAAAACATATCCTCGCCGAAATATCCTGCTTTTCATTAAAGGCAAATTTTATCGCAAGAAATCAGGATATTATTAAATATATACATATTAGTAAAAATCTTAATCATTGCTGAGCATCGAGAGAGATTTAACTCATACGATTTCCGTGCATGATCTCAGTGATTCGACTTAATTAGGGAAATAAACCCAACCATTAAATAAATAAAACCTGATCAACACGTTAGCGTTAGATGTTTAGCCTGAGGATTTATTCGAAGAATATAATTTCTCGCGTTCTCCAAGAATATCTCGTGGACGTTCTTGTTCTCCGCAATATTCTTTGCCATAACATTAATGAAAAGAGGAATAGTCATTAGGTAATATAATTATCAATGCATCAGCACTATTATTACTGATACACCCATTACTGCGTTTTTTATATCGCGCCGTATGCCCTCGCTCGTCGTTGTGCAGGTGCCGGCGCGCACCGGGAATACTAATAAGATCGTTTACATCATACTCAGCTTCGCATTGTTGCGGCAGAGTGTGTGATCAACCGAGATTAAGCTCGATAATTAGATATACCCGAGAGATCGGATTGCGGGGTAATTACAATAACTGCGTCTCGGCCTTAATTAATCTTGATGAAAATTCTCTTATCGTTGCTATCGCCGCCGCTGTCAGCACCGTCTTACTTACGACCCGCGGAATCTTTTGCAGCGCGACACCGTTATTCCATCAGTAATACTACACGCGCTCGGTAATAGACACGTTCTATTTAACGTGCAGCTATCCCATTGTTAGACGCATTAGAAAAACATATACTTATAAACTCTGCGTCGTCCGTAAGTGCATTGAAAAATTGGCTACAGAACATTAACGTTCCTCGTCGATTTAGAAAGTTTCTTTCGAGAAAGACACATAATTTCGCCGCGAGCGAGCTCGTTGGTGAAAATCAGTTCTTCGGAGACGCTATATATTTCTCGAGGCGACGTTTTATACGATCGTAAAGGCTTAGCATCGACTAAGCCCGCCGTTTGTCGCAGGCCAAACGTGAACGGACGAGCATTCTCTTCCTTGTAATTAGAAATTTATGCACTAGTTCGCGGACGTGTTATTCAAATGTGACACCGCCACTTCGGCCCGGCCCGGGCCGCATATCCCGCTCCGTAATAATATGCGATATTTATGCCCGCGACGATGTACGTCGTTAATTATCATCCTAACAGGACACGCGGGACAAGCGCGACTACGTGTTACACATTAAAAATCGACCTCTCCGTCATCCGATTATTCTCCTCACTCCCTCGCCGGGTTTCAGATTGTCCCCGTATCCGGAGAATAAATTCACCTGACTGGATGAGGGGACACGATTATATTCCGCTTTTCGTCGTGACACATTCTTAGCAAATCGTTTGGCAACGTGAATTACCATATCGCATACATGGAATTTCTCGTTAATCAATTTCTTGGTACATGCATGTAACATAAAGAGAAAACAACGTTTCGAAACGGAAGAGTTTTATCTGCATGATAATAATTTAATACCGCGGTTCAATATTAACAAATCTATAAAGAAAACTCGCAGTGCGCACAAATACTTTCACGAGTATTTTCACAAATATTACTCCCGATTTAGCGTCATACATATCAAATTCTCGCGTCTCAATCCCGATGTTCATCGCATGATTGGATCGATACGTAAGATAACGACGGCGAGCTCATAACGCCGGTCAAAGAGGAACGAAGAAGCGTCTCATTTTCGATCGATCTCGCTCCTGTCGCGCGAGGACTCGGCCGCGAGGAGAGCGCGGGACGTCTGGGATAACCGGCGGAGCAGCTGCCGGGATCGTAAAACCCAATCAAGAGTCCCACGCGGGCGAGCGCGGCTCGGTCTTTCGGAGGAGAGAGAGCCGTGTCTTTTAATAAACCCCGGGATCACTCCGAGACGGTGGGACCGGGCGCCGCGCCGGTGAGACAACGGGGGGTGTTCCGGCGCGATATAGAAGGGAGTGTAAAAACACTGGCGAGAGAGTTAGCCACCCTCGTATCCTCGTTCCTTTCTTCTTTCGGCAACCCCCATCGAGAGAACTAACTTCTTGACACCGGGTCTCGACCGGGGAGACCAGATAACGATCCCGGGGCTGACGTATGCGTGCCGCGCGAGCGTTTGTTACGCGGCGCGATTAACGACGCGAGCTTTCATTACGTCGGCGGCCCGACGTAGATTTCATTAACGCGATTTATAAGAGCTCCGAATAACGCGCGGCGTGGTCGTGAAAGAAACAAACGCGAGGAACGGGGAAAAAGAAGTTTCTTTTTTGGAAAAAGAGGGAATATAAAATGAAGTAATTCTAACTTTTGTATTTATGAAAATGTTTTCCAATTAAATCGTTGCCTCTGCAAGGAGTTTAGCATTTAACGGAGGCGAGGAGAAGTAATTTCTTGATTTGCGACGAGATAATCTTGTCCTTTGTGCTTATGAAAAAAAAATACCTAGATGAATCGTTTTTGCGACTTAAGAATCTGAGCACCTTGCGTAAACACGCCCGTCTCGCCGCGAACACCGTGCAAATCGCGTTTTCTCACCTCCCGCTGGAAAAGGGAACGATCCTCTCATTCTCGTGGGGCACACCTCGCCGCGAAATCCGAACGAACGTTCGAAGCGTCGCGCGGCGTGGCGTGTGGGCAGAGGGTGTTTCCCTTGCATGCGCGAGATACACGACGCCAATAGGCGCGATTTCGCGTCTAAATCAGCCTTTCTATCTCGCAGCGACGGCCCGATAATGGTCGAACGAACGCGGCAGCGCGGCCCGTTCGATGGTTATGGAAACGCGTTTCCCTCCGCGCGCGCCCGCAACTTTTTCTTCTCGCCTTTCGCGCATTGTCGATCCATCTCGGATAGGGAGATCGCCGAACGTTGTCTTCGAGAGATCCGGTCTTTCGACCTTTTCCTTCGCGCGTTCCCACGCGCGCAAGATCGCGCGCCCGAGAGAGAGCGAGAGAAGAGAGGAGAGCGATTTTGCCGCGTCCCGCTGAAATGCATTGTCCATTCGAAAATCGCACGGGGGGCGGCGATACATCGCCGGCGGGGCCCGGTACGGGTATCGACGCCGGGTATCGAGTCGGCCGGAGTCGACGAAGCCAAGCAACGTTCGCGCGAGCGCGCGCGCGCGCTTGCGTGAAGGAAGGAGATCGGTATCTTCACGCTGCGTGGCCGCGTGTTGCGAGAGATGGAACGTCGACGGCTTGACAAATTGCCCCCTGATTCGCGTTTTCGCTAAAATCAATCACTCCGCCGTTAGCGTGTCACCTTTGCACTCGACGGCGCGCCGTAATTGCCGGATTCTCCGCCGTAATTGCGACCGCGCGCTGCATCATCAGCACGAAACTTTGCGATGATGCGCCCGCTCGCGTCACTCTAGCCTGATCTCCGGCTGAAAAGTCGCTCGGCAATCGATCGGTCGATCCTCGCGCTGGTCAACGTTAATGTCGGCTTTAAGTTTCTCGTATCCCCTGATACATCGACATAATTCTCGCGAGACTGTGCGTCGATGCTATCGATAATACTTTTCATACTGGCTATAATTAGTTGACTGACACACCAGACATCTGTTATAGTTTCGGTGAAAATTAGACGTCGATCCAGCCGTTTTCACCATGATCAAATAAGAAACAGTTCAATGTGCGTAAAATAGTCGTCCAATTCTGAGCTTTCTGTTTTCTATTCATTACTTTATAAACCGTATAAAACGAAAAATATATATTAAAATACACGAAATATTATGGCATATAAAGTTATAAATATAATTTCATCCTGGAATCTGGCGTGAATTACAGATCATCTAAAATAAATTTTATTTCGTATAATTAAATTTCGTTAATTATATTAAAGCATGGAATGAATATCGTCTTGTGACTGTCACAGTTTCATTCGATTTTTGATACATCTACATTTGCTCTATTCCGCGTTCAAAGGAGAGTCGATTACGCACACCTTTGAAATCGCCGTTTCCCCCGTGATCTCCGATATCGATTCCTATTCTCGTCATTCGAGAACCGATGAAATTAATTACGCTCTCGCGGTGTCTGCGCCGTGTTTCGAAAGGAAGTCTCGACCGGGAGAGGAGATGCGGCTCCCATTTCTTGCTGACGCATCGCGGCATGTGTATGGGTGCTGTGTCGAGTGTATACCCAGCAGCATCGTCTCTCGCAGCAGCGCGCACTGTCTTTCTTCCCCCGGTACATCGAGAAACAGGGGCCGCGGGGGAAAGGAGAGAAATCAGGACCAGCGGTCTAATAAAAAGATATAGGAACGATAATGCAGTCTCCAGAAGGTCCTTTGGAGGCACAATGGGGTGTATCATGGCTGGGATGACACGGCCGTTTTTGTCAATGGCTACCCACAGGCGTCGCATTGTGCCTTAAGGTCTCTATATCCCCCCCTGTCCGTCCCTCGAGAACTCGCGAGCGAGTCGCGCGTCATCCTGCGAAACTCCTCCCCGGGCGGTAAGAGTCGCCGGAGGTGCCGTCGAATTATTCCCTTCCGGCTGGCGATCGAAGCGATCTCCAATAAATCGTCCACCGTTGTCTGTAAATCGTCCCGTCTCGATCCAAAAAATACTGCCGACGATTCTCTTCAAATATTTTGAATATGATTATTGACTGAATAATGTAAAAGACGTTGTTACAACTTCAACGAAAATCGAGTGCCGATCTAACTGCGATTAATTCAAACAATTCCAGCATTCAAAAACGAACACGTAATCCGTGATTACAAATCGTTGAATATTCAAAATGAAATAAATTTTACACGATATTATGTGTGTACACATATATAATTCTTTCTCTTATCAAGAAATGTACCGATGATAAAGAAGAGTCATTGATCCGAACGCGTTTCTTTGCTTTCACATCAGGACGATGACACGGAGACAAAAGGTGAAAGACGGTCATACTACGCGAAGTGATTCGATCTTCTCTAGGACTCCCTAGAGATCTCCGGAGTATTCGGTGACAGCCAAACAAAAGGTTGTCGAGGGCCTTTTGCGCTACAGTGTTTTTCAAAATTCATAACGGCAGGCCCCGATTATCCGGGGCACGTGGGGGGTCTTTCACGTAGCCTTGATCGTAGCTACGCTATTTTCTTTCGTATACAAGCGATTTTCCACACGAATACAATATTCGGGTAATTCTTTTGTCCGTTTCGTTTAGCTCGTTACTCGCGCGAGAGGATCTCAAAAGAGATAAGAGAACGTGCCTTGTAATGTGAAAGTTTACCTTCGCGGATTACACCCGGTAATTTTTGAGCACGCTTTACATAATTCGTTTCGCTGTCAAGCCCTGGAAACCGATTGACCAGAATAAGAAGCGAACGGATGATCATATTGTTGTACACGCAGCTTTATTACAATGCGAAGGGAAATGATCTGTAAAATGGATACTGATATCTCTATTAAACCTTATAGAATATTCTATTTTTATTTCTAAACGTGTCGAATTTATAACGTAACAATTAGCTGTCACTTCATAACGCGACTGAATGAAACGAGAATTAAACGGTTCATCAGTTAAGCTCCATAAATCCTTCGAGAGAGAAAGAGACTCGTAGCCCTCGTTTAGCTTCACACACGCGAGAACGTTTCGCGTCCACTTTCCTGGACCGGGGATCTAATAAAAAGATCGAGAGATCGAGGGAGGATCGCCCCAGACGGAGACGAAACTTACTGCGGGAAACAGACGCGGCTCGAACGACTGTTTTTCCCATGAGCGCGGGGGCCCCGGTCTATGCGAGAGAAGCAAATTGAAACGATAAGGCGGATATAGCGCGTCGGCACGCGATCGCGCAAGCGTACGAAATTGATACGAGCGAATAATAACTTTATCTCGTCGGCGCTCGTCGATGCCCGCGCCTTTGAATGGACCGATCAATTCGCCTCTAACGTCTTTTTAACCCAATTAATTAGCGGGATCGCGGGGCAGGGACGGGGCGGGACGCCGGCTAATGCGAAATACTTGTAGTTGACCGGCAGTGACGTCATCGGCACGTCATCCGCGCCTCTCGTCCTTCCCCGGCGTGATCACACCGCCGCTCCTCTCGCTTCCGCCGCTATAATAGATATTAATTGCCGCGCGCGCGCCCGGCGCGATGCGCCGCCTCGATCGATGCGCGGCTCTTATCGTTTTTGCGCCACGGGGCCTGACGATTGACAGGAGAACGCGAGTCTCGTTACGGCTGCAATAATGGGATCTTGTACGGCGATTTTACTCCGCCGTGAAAGAGTCTCTGAGAGGCAACTGCAAAATTTCATTTATTTATCGTAATGCTTGAACGCGTTTATCGTCATTCGTCTCGCATAGTTCTCACTCGCGTCGATGTAAGTTCGATACTCTTTCAAAATACCGCCACCAAGCCTCGATAATCGATCGCAAAGGATTTCTTACGTCGCTGGTTACATCCTGAACGTTTCCAAAAGGATAAATATTAGTAGTGGACAGCAAACACGAGACTGACAAGGTCAAAAGTACCTGCCAAGGTATATCCGAGTCAACTTGATTTATTTTTCCTACGAGGGATTGGCTCCTGTTCTTGCTACATTGCTCAGGAACACCAGCGAAAGAGAAATCCGTTTAGCGTTCGCCCGGATAAACACACGCGATCGGGTCGGGTCTTCGTCGAGGCCCGTGGATCCGGAAGAATCGACGATGGGGACACAACGACGTTGGTTTTCAGACAATTTCATGCGGTCGAAAACTCGCGCGCTGATCTGACCGGGACAGAGTTAAACCTATTATTATCATAGCCCGTCCCCCGTAGTGAAAACGACCATCTCGCATGGTTGATTCGTCATCGGGGGAGGCGGGAGAGAGCCCTGATGGCGGTCACATCAAAGCCGAGAGACCCTCGTGCCATGGGTCTCTTTCTCGCGACGTAGAGGACTCGCACGACAGGACACGTCTGTCGCGTTTGTCAGACAACCTTATTCTGTACATATTTCTCTTCTTTTCTTTATCTCACATTTATCTTTATATGTACCTCGTGTTCTTCTCGTCACTTGCGTCGTGCGAATTTCAACCTGTTCGTGTCGCTTAAACGGAGCTCGGGCCAAGTCCAAGTCCGCGCCGTTAATTGGTTCGCTTTTCGGGAAACAAGCGTGTCCGTGATACAAGTCTGTGGTTTTTAATCCTTCGCGTCTCACGGGATTCTCCCGAGGACGAAGAGCAGGAAGAAGAAGTGGACGGCGAGCCCGCGAAGCAAAAAGACCGACCGACCGATCGCGAGGAGAGCGACGAGCAAAACGAAGGAAGCGAAGAATGAGATGAAAGCGGAAGCCCCCGGAAGAACAAAAACCGTTGATATGTGATGAATCGATGAATTCCATACGCGTCCGTGTACGAACGGCACTTGTTGAACCACGTGCGCGCCGATATCCGATAAATTATTAGCAATAGTTGCGACATTTTAAAAAATATTTCAGTGCGCATTTAATCATCTATCTTTGATTTAAAAAATTTATTGTATTGCTATATACATACAAAATTTAAAAAACTGTTAACTACTATGTTATTATTTTAATCTCTGAAAGATCAAAGTCACGAATGCTGAACAGATAAGATCACTTAAATTTTAAAACGCAACAAAATACGTCAGTCGATTTCCAATTTGCTCATCACGGTCTGAAAAGGTTGCATCTGCAACACACGAAACGCAAGTGGTCCCCGTTCGCGACCACAAAAAGATGCCATTTGCAGAACTCGCTAAAAGAACGCGGTCCGGCGCGATAAAAAAGCGGAGACGACTTCTTCCAAGAGAAGAATGATTTCTTCGGGGGACGGACGGGCGGCCGTGGAACCGAAAGATCGAAAAAGCCATCGACAGGCGGCAAAATCGATAGGAGCCGTGGCACCGAGCATCAATCGTTGACTCATCCCATTTGGATCACAAAAGTACGTCGAATTGGGTCGCCCTGGGTCGCTCGTAGGACCCCGAGTGTAAGGCCCCTCATCTCATCGAGCGAACAATTATTTTGCGGGTCCCTCTCTTCTCCCACCCTCTCTACCTTTCTCTCTCCCGCTTATCTCCTATCCGGGCTCCTTCAGCTCGAGACAGAATATATATCCCGCAGCGCGACGTCCACCGACGCGCGGCAAGACAAATGGCCTCGTGACGGCGGCTACATTACGTTTCAAAACTGGCCTAATCGTCGGCTTTCCGGCGATGAGAAAGAGGGCTTCGATATATAGAGCCGCGGGGCCATATACCTGCATCGACAGACACGCAGCGCGCGGCGAGGCGAGGCGAAACGAGGCGCGGCGCGGCGCAGCGCGATGCATTGTCTTTTCCGCGCTCTGCCGCAACGTCCTCTCTTTTTAAAGATTCATCGTCGGCACGCTTTCCAAACCGCAGAGCGATTTTCGAGCGTGGATTTTCTCATTCGTAAACGAACGCCGCTTTCTTACGGAAGAAAAGAGAAGGAAAGCACTATACGAGACATTGTCGACTATCGTTAAATTTTCGAGCGTGACCCCGAAATCGACGTTTGACGAAATCAACGTTTCTCCAAATCTCCTGGGCGTTACATTATTTATATCGCCATCAATATTACCGCCTCGGTATAATGTCTTCAATTAATCGCCCTTTCTGGCTTATAGTTTACGAGAGAACGGCGCGAGAACAATGGCGCTCGGGCAAACTATCGCCGATTTATTTCTCTATTCCGACGATGCTCCGTGCTTAATCCAGCTGTAAAATTAATGATCAGCTCGTGTCGAAGCTGCGACCGCCTTGCGCAACGGACCGGCCGTGATTCGCGAAGAGATAATCGTACACCTGACGCCGAGTCGAGCCGAGCCGAACCACGGCGCGCGGTAAGCCGCACAAAGTTCTCCACTTTGACTATAGAAGTATGGAATGCTAATTATTATAATCGCGTATGTAGCATGCAGGGAGAAATATCGCGAGTTATTGTTCGCAAGTGACATGAAAAGAATTTTAGAAACAATTAAAATGCGTTATTCCATAAGAAAAATCTAGGCGACAGCTAGCCGCTCTTCCTCTGCATTCGAAATTTCGAAAGAATCAAAATTATTTTACGCGCACACTCGCGCGCGCTCTCGCGTTACACGTCCATTAAAGAATTAACCCCTTCGTAGCGCAGCGTGCCGACGCGCAAAAATAACCCTGAATTTCGCGAGCCGCCAACCCGCCCGTCCTCCTCCCTCCCCCCTCCGCTGCAACGAAACCCGGCAGCGTCAGCTTTCCCGGTCGTTTTTTTTTTCGGCGAATTTTCCGCGAACTACCAGAACGATCGTCCTCGGGAGTAGTCGGAAATCGCTCTGTTATTCGTCGAACGTTGTGCAAAAACGCGGAGGCGCGAAAAACCGATTGTAATCGCGCTGGGTCTACAGAGACCCCGCGGATTCGTTGGACCAACAATATGCGTTAAAAAAAAAATAGCGATGCGAAAATCCTATGGGTATAGGAGTGTTTGATCGAATTATCGATGTTGCAAACACAAAAAGAGGGACAATGCGAATCCGTTAAGTTGAACTATACAGAGAGTGTTCTCTTCCTTTAGTCACAGATCTCGCCAATTCTTTTTTCTGTGATTTTCTATTCATTATATTTGTCATGATCGAAATTTCAAGAGACATTATCTGTCGCAAGTTTACAACACAATCAAGCATGAGAGAAAAAAATTCCATTTCTGTTAAGATAAAACATATTTCCAATTGATTGAAAAGTAACATTTTTTTCAAACTTTTTTAAATAAAATTATTCGAGGAAAAAATGAACAGAATTACACATTACGAAATTAATATGTTCTATTTCGTCTTAAAAACACATAATTTTATTTGGAATAAAATTATTTCCAAATAACAGTCTCCCGCTATCTAATTCGCCGTTCGAATTACGTACGTACTCCATATATCAAAACACAGCGGTCTGACAAGCAATACCTTCGAGCGAGGCAATCTCCCGAGATCGGACGATCAAGTCCGATGAAATGTTTCCACGGCATAGCACCCTCGGTCGCAGGGCGTGACGCGTTTTCAGTCAGAGCCGAGACTGCATTGTCCGCGCTATTCAACGTCCGAGCGAAGATACATTGACCCGCGCGAGAGAACACTACGGGGATATACGAAGGGAGGATTTGCGTGAAGTATCACTAGCGTAGCTAAAGGAATAGGAAACCTGTCGCAGGCTCACCCACGGTGTGTGAAAAGAGGAACGAACCGGGTGAACCATGCAAATTTAGGCCGGTCATCGGCGCCAACAAGTGTCCGTAGCATTGTCCCGGCGAGGCTGAAGAAACACTAATGAAATCCCTGCTGAGGTCGTTGAGCAAATATTTTACGGGCGACAATTCTCAAGATGTTTATGCATCAATCAATGACATTTTCGAAGGAAGGAAAATCTTTCTTATTTTTGTCGTCGCTTTTCACTTTATTAGAGTATATTATGTTAGGAGCCATTTAAAAAAAATGCAAAAATTGTAGAAACAAGCAACATGCAACATAGGGAGAAACAAAATTGTCAATGTAATTTTTGTTAAAAGTATCTGATAACGTGCATCCATCATCGGAACGATCCAACTCATGCGTGCTGAATAATAGAGTTCATAAAAAGGCGATTACGCGTTCATAAAAAGCGTGAAAAAAAGCTAACGACGCCCGAAAAAGCCCGTCGAGTGCCCCATGCGGAGAACACGACCGTTCCACGTTCGGTAACAAATGATAGTTTTCATAATTAGCGGCTCCTTTTTTTCGTTTCCGAGCGACCGCCTCGTCGCAACACAACCCGGATAGTGTCGAGGAGCAGCAGGTGCGCGGCAACACGAGGTAACCCTGAAGCATGAATTCTTCCGAAATACGACATTGAAGGGTCTGAATTCGATTGTTGTCAATCGCCTATCAACTACCTGTTCACCGCTTTACTTTATTTTCAATAAAAATGCTACTAAGTACCACGAGCTATATTCAAAGTTCAGTCAGCGTCGTAAATTTGCGTAACGAAATACACATTTTACATTCTGTAATCCGAAGAAAGCGAACTTACAAATTAGAGGAGGAAGTAAAAGAACATCGGAGTAAGATTGGCAGGAAACACGCAACACAGGTTTACATGCCCGAAATACGAGGTGGAAGAGATAACGTTCTCTTCACGGACACCTGGTAGATCTCTATCTGTCTCTCGAGGGAGGGGGGAGACACAACGGTCACTTGTCGTGCTCGGTGTCTTTTACACGTTCGTGCGAACGATTGCGACAGGGCCCACGCTGACCGCCTGTCCGTCGCAATGGTCCTTCGTGGGGGTCTCTTCGCCGCGCCGGTATTGGTTAACTTTCTGCAAAACGGCGATCGGGTAGCACGATCGATCCCCGTTGCGCCGAGGATCGTGTCAGGGCTGACTATGAGCCAACTTTTACGTAATAACCGACGTCTTGTTCCAGCGAACTGTTGCGAAATATGGCGTCCGCGTGGCAGAAGACATAAAGTCTCACGCGAGGACGAAAAGGCAATTTGTTGAGAGCGTCGATGCGTAAGCGAAACCCGATATTCAATTATGCCTTCAGTAGGTCAGTCGAGTCACGAATAATGGCGGAGATCGTCAAGAAAACTCCACGTTTAACGTTTTCCTCAATCCTGGATAACTGTCGCAAAATCTTTTTCCAACCTCCATAGATGTAAGGATAAAACGAAAGAGGATTTCGAATTGTCCGACACTTTGCACCTACTTTTCACTTTTGCTTTTCTTACCCGGAATTTACGAGTACTCGGAAAAATGGACGAGAATAGAGAAAAGAATAGCTAAAAAACGAAAAAGAGTTTGAGATAGCCGAAGGAAGTCCGCGGTGCGGGAGATTACGCAAACTCCATCCGTGTAATTTCCCTAACAACGTAATAAGTGACTTCTTGCTTACTTTACATGGACGGTATAATCTTCGGCCGCCCGCCGCCAAGAGACGAACGGCGTCGGATTGAAAGTGTCATTATAAACGCCGGCCATAAATCACAATAGCGTTGGCACGAACTCGACCGCGAGCCTCCAGTTTGAAACGCGACGTCACTCCTAGCTATGAATCGCGTGTTGTTCCCTTAAGTTCTGAATTTCCGAAAAAAAATATATATATATTCAAATATCTCCTTCATTCTAGTATATTATTTCTAATATAATACTCTAATATGATATTTGTGAAGTCAATAGTGAGTTTCTCAAATATTCGAGTTTAAAAATTCTAAAAAAAAAAGATGTAAAATTAATTTCTATCACTTTCGAAAAATTAAGTAAAATAAATCCGTGGATAATAGGAGAGATCAACCCGAAGGAATGGAAATTATTCGATTATTCGCCACGACGAGAGTTCGTGATGGGATCGGCATCGCGAATGCTGGCGACGCCGTTTGTACAGCACTGTAAACAAGCGTTCGACAAGGTTACAGGGCGCGAGTAAATGGTATGTAAACCGTGTGCCGACTTCACCCTTGGCCTCTACCATCTCGGCCAAGTATCCCTCTCCCTTTCTCTTTCTCTCGCTCGCTCTCGCTCTCTCCTCGCACTCCGCAAACTCCATTAAAACATTATCCACGTGCCGATGCGCTCGGAAAATCAGACGCGACTATCCAGCTTCCGCGGCGTATTGATATTACATCCCACTATGGACGTCCTCGTGCGGTTATACATGCATACAGATATATACATACGTACACATATACATGTATCTATATAAAATATATATCTATATATGTATGCATACACATGCACGTACAAACTCGAATCTCCATTCCGTAGCCGGGTGCGCCCGGGATCGACCGACCGTCAGGCTTTCGGTTTTCGAAAAGGGTCGAAAGCCGCCCCCGTAAACACCGCGGGATGGTATACGTCGGTTAAAAAAAAACTGTCGATATAGTCGCGGCGGTGTGGACTTTTCGTTCGCGAAAATGTCGAAGGGCATCCGCCAGAAGCATCGGTTTCTCGAGTAGTTGGGGAAATACTGCGGGGGCATTCATATCGACGGTGTAATCGTGTTTGTCTGGGAATAGATTTTACTCAAGAGCAAGCGTATCTCAACGATCACGATATTGATATCCATCGTGCGGAAACAGCAATCCTGTCGTTAGATGATTAATCGTTAGAATTGATTTTGTTGTATTATTCGTGTGATGTAATAAAACTGTAAAAGAGTAGCTTTTGAAAAATTTTCTGAGATTCGAAACTATGGAAAAATGGAAATGTAACATGTGGAGAGAAAAAACGAGAAACTAAGTAAATAACGGCGGATATAATTCGTCGACTTCGTCCATCGCGTCGGCGTCGCTTCGGGAAATAGGATTAGACAGCCTCGGGCGATTTTTCTTGATTCGCGCATTTTCCCCTCTGTTATTTGGACTGGAATCGGCAGAATGAAGGACACGCTCTCGTTTGATGTCACGCGAAAATTAATTGGAAAAATGTCACGAGTTTTTTGAACTCTAGACTAGGAGAACAAAAAATCGAAGAATAGAAAATCTAAAATTAATACATTCTTAATTAGATAACATAATATATACTGATACTACTAAATCTTGTCTTAAAAAAAAAAAACGTTCAAAAATTATATTTTCTCATATCCTCAGCGAATTAAAATACATAACGTAGATATGACACACGATGATCGTGAAGATGCAAATTTTTCGGACCCGTTAATTTAACCGCGAACAAAAGCGAACGGCGATCCGTTTAATTTTCATTTATATCGCGCAAATCAAACGTACGCGGGGACGTCGTTCGGTATCGGATTACCGTCCCCTCGATACGCGGACGTGCTCGCGGAAAAATTCGTTGACACACGCGTGCGTACACACGCAAAACACGCGCGCACGCACACCGCACACACATGCCCGCGAATCCGGCTTCGACCGCGTGCACCGGTATTACGCAAAAAACAACGCGCGCCTGTCAGGGGAAATAAAACAAGGATCAGGTAAATAGCGACGATCCGTAGATAATTCTGTTTTGTTTATCACTGCCGCGGGAAATGCGATTTCGTACGCCACCGACTGACGCGATTTGTTTTTATATTCAACGTATATCCCGCCCGCGCTTCTCCGCGCGGTTATGTATGTGTAATTCAGCGGCACTGTGGTGCTCCTGCGGTATCTTGTGCGCGCAATATACGGATTATCGATTACACCGTTGAAATACGGATCCGCTCCTCTAATTAATGATTTTATTTAAAGCTGAACGCGAAACCGACATCGATATCGACAATCGTCGAGCGATTTTCATTTTCGTATACATTTAGAGCGGCGAAAGGATCATTATTCTGGTCTTTATCTTTATCTAGTCGCGATCTCTCGTTTTAAATGACGGTGCGGCTCGTTTGCTGGTCGCGCCCACGGCATTTAGGTGGCAAGATCGTCATCGCCGTTTAATTAAATCGAAAAACCGGATAGTCATTAATGACAAGTGGCGCCCAATCGCGATGACTCCTTAGTTTTTATTGACCCCACGCTGGGCCCAGCCGCGAGGGTCGGGACCGCTCGCGGGGATCCCCTCGATATGGCACCTATAACGACAATCGCGCTGGCAAAGGTCCATCGTTGCCGAATGGAACACAACGCCTTCTCAAATCTTATCGATCGCACAGAAAGAAAACATGTAATGGATCACGGCCTGCGACGACTTTCTCGTCGACACGCAATGAGTTTATCGATTTTCCCGAAATCCTCGAAGAGAAAGAAAAATACTTTCCGAGTCATTATCGTCTGAAGCGATTTTAATATCTGCTTAAGATTTCAAATCGCAATAAAACTTTCATATAAATTAAGTTTGTTTACCCGATTAAAAAGAAAACCACGGACTTGTAAAGTTTTTTCTTTTTTTTTCTCCTTTGTCAACGATTTTATCATTTTTCTTCTAATTTCACGTACAAGTTTTATTTCTGTAAAATTCCACAGATTTAATTTAATTAGCAAATTGTAGAAATATTTAATAATCCAATTCTTAAAAAATGACTCTGACTCAGATCGTGAAAGAATAAACAAACTTTACATTTGTTCAAGTCTATTAGACGCATCACAATTTTGACAAAGGATGAACGATCGCGATATCCTTCCTAAAAAAATAACCGCGTTACTCCAATCTCTTATCGTTCATTCACGTGCGGCGAATATCAATCGCACCACACCGATGGACACTCTCGATCGTCCCGTCCGGCAAGTGCGGAGCTCGCAGATTGATGAAGAGCGGCGAGGGGGCAGATAGGAGAAAAGCATTAGCGCGCAACACGTTCGATTAGCGTTTTCGTCGTATGCGAAACACAACGGCCGCCGCGCCGCAGCAGATCCGCGATACGATCTGCGAGTCCGCGGCTAAGTCCGTCGGGGCTATAAGGAGATCCATAAACTTTCGTGTCCCGAGATAGTAATCGTCAGGTGCGAAAAGCGTGACGGTTCTTAGAGGGAAAGCGTCCGCCGCCGCGCCGGTCCCTGTTGGTATTGGATGGGTGTTCCCCACGACGAGACGACAACGATGAGCGTGCGCACACAACCTGCGTCGCTACTACGTTCGACACCGTGTCCAAGAAAGCGTCGACGTTTTTATTTTTCCCCTCCTTTTTTGTAAGTGCGCACACGGAGCGCGCGATTTCCGGCCACGATTGCCATAACGCGATACCGTAGCGCGCGCGAAGCGCGTACCGAGGCGACGAACGGCCGATGATCCGCTCTTTTGCCTCATTAAGGAACGTTGCACCCAAGGTAACAATAAATCTCCGTGGCGATGCTTATATCGATTTCACGACGATACGATACGTCGATTTGTCATACGTTTATCCGGCGTTTATTGTACGCGATTTATCAACCGTCCGATCTCACGTTCGTATCGTGAACTACGATTATTAATTTAAGGACGAGGGGGTGGGCGGCGAGGGGGGGATAGTTAATACAAAATGCATCCCACGTATCGGTGCTCACGCGCGCATACTTTCGATAACGCCGCGGCAAGGAATCGTGATTCAATGGCGTCAGACTATCAATAAATAACCGTATCGCGATGTAATAATTCTATTGGAATTCACGACGCGCTGTCGGTGATTTTTGCGTGAATTTCTGCGTGTCTCGTTGTTCGCTCCCTTTCGCGGCAACGTGCAGGACAGCAATGTTACGTTAAATTAGTATTTTCTTTAAAGTCATTTCTGAATAAGGAACTTTGTGAGTCCGTTGTTACATAAACATTCGTAGAATAGTTAATTAACCGTTATACACGCAGTTCTTCTACTATAATTACTCGTTTTATAATATGAAAATCTCGAAATGTTTGTAACGGTGATAATAACCTAACTATATAATTGATAGAAAAATAAAAGAAAAAAATATATATTCTTTTCTCGAGATTTTTTTTTATTTGATCACAAATGAACATGTATTACTGTTCGATTACGAACTGAGAGTTCATTTGTACAACGCACCTTGCATCGAACTACTTATGACCGTCCACCACCTTCGCAACATCAACTTTCTCCTCGAATATCAAAGTGCAACTCGAATCGGATTATCCGCACAACTGCACTACAAAGTAGCCCGTATTAAGTTCTGGATAGTATCATATATACGTGTGTATAGAACGGAGTGCATTATGCATCTCGCTTTAATCTCAGTCGTACAGTTTGAAACAAATTGAGTTCCACCTGATTATACACGTCTTGAGCAATGATGAAACATTATAAACCATGTACTTATTTGCGTAACATATGTAATTTTCATTATTTCAATCTGGTGACGAGGGAAAAGCATATGTAATCGATTTTTTTTACCAAGTTCGGGGGGGAAAGCCCTATAATCTCGGGGGGCACGCTACGAAATCGAGCGATCAACATCGCGTTGCGAGGATACCTGCGAATACTGTTCTCTTCTCGCCGCGCCGCGCCAGTAGCGTGCGGATGGTCCTCGTACAAGTCGAGACGGTACGACGGCGGCGGCAGCAGCAGGTTGATGGATGCCGGAGTCTCATGAGAAAATCCGGGTGGAGGGGGATACGCCGCGCGACTCATCGCGGTCGTCCTCGTATACTTGACGTACAGTGGTGGCACGGCACTAGTGGTGGTACCGGACTGACGACGGTGTGGTAGTAGTAAAACGATAGTGGTAGTAGCAATGGTAGTGGTAGAAATGACGCGCTGGCGGTGCTAGTAGTAGGGTCGATTGGGAGTGGGGAACGGTAGGTCCGGTCGCGAGGACGGATGGGGGTAAGTAAGTACCCTCGGTGCCACGGCGACCCTAGGTTGCCTCGACGATACCGGAGACAGAACCGGAGAGAGAAGGACAGAGCGGCGGTGGGGGAACAGGGGGGGACACCCGAGTCCGCTCGAGGGGACGACCGCGGGTGACGGAGTGAGAGAGAAAGAGAAATCGAGCCGCGAGAAAGGGAGACACGACGCGAACGGAGATAGACGAGAGAGAACGTGTGCGGGGGTGGGAGTACCCGGAGCTTGGGACACTGGTGGGGCACGCGAGGGGGACTGGATAGGGTGGGGACATGGTGGGAGAGGAAAGGGACGACAGAGGACGTTTGTCCACATTCACCCACCGATACACACGCGCTCACACGCACGCGTGCACTACCGGCAAGAAGGTTCTTTTCTGACCTCTCTCTTTTCCACTTGCTCGTGTTTCAGCGCTGGCGCGACTATCAAGCATCCACCACCAACAGCAGCAACAGCAACAGCAGCAGCAGCAGCAGCAGCAGCAGCAATATGCTCAACAACAGCAGCGGCTCGGTGGTGGTGGTGGTGGTGGTGGGGCAGGTAGTGGGGATGTCGTCTCCAGCCCTCGCTCTACTGGTAGGGAGGACAAAAGCGTCGTAGGGAGGGTAAAACACCCGGCGTCGGTGACGACGACGGCGGCGGCGGCGACGACGACGACGGCGACGCCGACGACGACAACGACGACGATGACGGCACCGGCGACTGGTAGTGCAGCAAGTGGAGGAGGGGGAGCTAGCGGTGGTGGAGGTGACGGCGGCGGCGGAGGTGGCGGTAGTGGTGGTGGCAGTGACAGTGGTAGTGGTGGCGGCGGTATACCCGGTGGGGATCGTAACGGCGGCGGCGGCGGCGGCGGCGGTGGTGGTGGAGGTGGTTGTGTCGGTGGTGGTGGCGAAGTCGCGGAGAAGGAGGAGAGGCCACCGGCTTCAGAGACTGTCGAGCCGACGGCCGCGTTTGACGTCGCATCCCTCGTACTCTACGGCTCGCGCGCACTGCCGATACGCCTTAAGATCTTGCTCGATCAGTTGTTCAACCAGTTGCCCCCCGCGCAAGTGACACGTATACTAGCTGCCTTCGGTTGGACCCACGAGGATTACACGCGAGGATACATACTGCAGGTGAGTTTGACACCGCCGAATTTACGCACGACACGTTTCCGCGCTCCGCGATCGAGAAGTCGTTCCTTCGCCGCGAGGTGACGATACGTCGCGAATACATCCGCAGTACACGCGCGATACAACGACGCGACGGGACTTTGATGTATCGTACTTGGACGCTCGCCGGTGAGACACGCGGTTGACGTTTCGCGCGCGCGACGAAGTCAGCTGCACTCCGAATCGGGATGTACGCTCGCCGAAGAGCGCGTTTTTGACTTTTGGATTACCTCCAGACGTGACAGCGATCGCCAGGAACGATCATTACCTCGGTGACATCTTCTGCGAATAAGTGCTTCGGGCACTTTGGCACCCGACATATAACCCGACGAAATCCATACCGAAGAATATTTTCGCGAACGCTGACGCGAGTCGAGACCTTTCAAACTGTCGCCGCGTTATATAACGATTGTCTTCGACAATTCCGTCTAATTAGGCATAATAATCCTCTATTCACTTTATGCGCGATGGTAAATCGATTCCTGAAATTAAACACGGACGTCAACGTGCATTAATCTCTTCGTGTCTCCGCGGATAAAAGAAATAAAACGCTTCAGTTTTACGGTGATTATACGGTGATTATAAAATACAGTCGCGTGATAAATCGGAATAAACGGAGGAACAACGAAAACGACGACGACGACGACGAAGACAAGTGAGAGCGGAGAGTTGAACGACGAACAGTGCATCGAAAGTGTCTCGTACATTGGTGTGAGTGGTGCTAAGCGACATCGGAGCAACGGTTCGAGATATCGGTACCTGAAGTGAAATACCTGCGCGGTAACATGTAAATCCTGATGGGAGTCCCGTCGGACGCTACATCGAAGAGGACGGAAACGACGAAGGAGGAGGAGAAGAAGAAATAGAAGATCTGCTCTCGCGAGAAGGATCGACCCGCCGATCGGAGGAGGCAATTTGGAGCGACGAGCGCGATCGGAGTTACGCGTCAACAAAGTGATAATTTCTCAATCCAAGATTTTCCTGGAAAAAAGACTCAAGCTGTTTGAAAATATCCAAGTTATCGAAAGTGATGCTCTCCTGGTGAAAAAACGCTGTCACTTGAACTCGAAGTCAGCGGCTGTGCAGCTGTCATATTTTTTCAAATATGATGTTCTGAGATAAACTATTGCACAAAAATGTTGCTAATTACGATGCAACTGAATTGAAATTGTAGCTACGCTTCTCCGTAAATATCGCTATCTGAGATTTCGACACTTTTGACTAAATCACGATTTCTTAATGGACAATCTTTTCATCGACATCGCAGTGATCGCAATCTACTCCAGTTTATATTTACTGCTGATTTCTGCGAGGATCACCGTAGATCATCACGCTTTCTTTGGACCAACGAGTGAGAAATCGGAATATATTGATGGACTGTTCTTTAATCGATAGTGTGCATCGATCAGTGAGAAAACAGTGAAACTTTAACGCCGCTACTTGATCGATTTCCGACCGATGATGTCACACCTGAGACTGTATCGTCGTTTAAAATGGTGCAGTTTGTTTAAACTCGAACAGTCACTGTGAACGGAAGTTGAAACATTTCGTGAAACTACAAAGCGGTAAAAAATGTCGATCGTTTAAAATATTTAAACAAAATCGTAAATATAACACGCGCTAAACGATGCTTCCTAATAATTAATAAACGTGACGTTCAATATTAATCGAGCAGACGTAATTATACAAACGTTTAAATTGCGATTTGTAAAATTTAATTTAAAAAAAAAACTAATAATTGAATAAATTATGAATCGAGAAGTGATAATGTATCACAATATCCGATCACTCAAGTGACACTTCGCGGGATAATTATCGATAAATCATTTTTGTATCATAAAATTATTATCTTTTTTTCCCTCTTAATTATTTTTTTCTTCTCTACGGCACGTAGCGCCGGACGCGATATGTGAGTGATTAAAATTGAAATGACATTCTGAGATAATTTTCCAATATTTCCTCGTACCGTGCTCTACTAAGTTTATCATCGCTTTGCTTTCTTGAAATAATTACCAGTATTCTTGTATTTCATAAAGGTGTCAATTTTGTGACATGTAACACAATCTGCGAGTAATCATAGAAGTGACAACAACGAAGTCATTATTCGTCGCAATGTGCTTCTACCGAGATAATAAACGGCCGACCTTGACATTCCATTGAAAAAGGACAAATAATATTTATAGTAGTAATATCAATTTCATAAAAATGTCCGTCAGTCGCTACGTGCACAGCGTAAGGACTCGTAACTTACCGGGCGACCAAAACAAAGACGATATTTGAAATGACAGAACTCGTTTCAACACATCTCGCGATATAATTACCTATACTTTGATCTTGGCTCACAAGCGGTAATTGCAGTGGAGCGATGACGCATTGAGATAATTGCAGCAGAATTTCGCAGGATTAAAGCGCGATCTTCCAACGGTCTCGCGGAGATTTTACGCGACACGTACATACAGAGAGCGCGGTGCACTTTACCCCCGCGCAACGCCCCGAAAACGCACGCGCGCGCACGACCGGTGCGTTAATCTCGCGAGGCGCGCGCGTTAGGAAACGGGGAGTATCCGTGTAAACTGAATTGCGCCGATGTCGGCGTGAAATTAAAACGTACGGGAAACCGGTTTCTCTCGCGGACGCACTTCTCGCGTACATAGGTATATACGTATATACGTATGCAACGCGCGATGCGCTTATCCGTTCGAGCGGCTCCGTTGCAAAGGCGTGGGTAACGCTGGACGTTTAATTCGGAATAAATTTTAGTCTCTCTCTCTCTCTCTTTATCTCTCTCTCTCTCTCTCTCTCCCGGCGAGAGGGACGGCAGAAAGAGGGAGAAAAAGGGGGATAGAGAGAAACGCGATATCGGGGACTGTCGTTCACGCGTTCGCAAACGCACGCGACGTGCGCAAAAACCTTGGAAGAGTTCCCCGCGAAACGCACGAGGGTTGTCATCGAATGAGCGGCGCGGTGACACGTGCGGGCCATGTACGCGTGCACGCTATCGCACGCTCTCGTTTTGTTTACGTTTCGTTCCGTCGAACAAATTTAAACCGAAATTTAAGCTCGTTAGAGCTCGCGTGACGATACACTTCGAAACTCTATTAGCTCCGTACTTCTGCCGGTGCTTACGGCGGACCGTTTGTACCGCCGCGCCGTTTAGGTATTTTGTCGCCATAAGCGAGCCGGACGAGGACACGCGATTATCCGGAACGGATGTCGAAATACACGCTTCAGTAGTAATCCGTTACGTCTTTAACAGGTTCGAAGCGCCGAGATTGACACAGAGCTAACTCTCAGTTACGATAGGACCGAATTAACGTCGTAGTGCTAACGGAGAGAGTGTTTTCTAGCTACTTTCGTGATTACTGTCAAAATACAACTTTGCACGTGACATTGCAGTGAGTAAGATTTTTCAAACAGCATTTTACGAAAATTTTACATGTGCCGCTATTTATATTTGCATTAAATAATTTTTCTAATTAATAGATAATTGATAACCATGCAATAAACAAAATCGCGAAAAAAAATTATAATATCAAAATAAATATATTTAACTCTTCAATTTCTTTTATGTTTCTCGCATGGAAAATAGAAGAGAGTTTTATATAGAAATAATTGTGCGCGAAGTAATTGTAATAGTTGCCGATAATATCGATACATTTACATATCATTTACATATCGATTAGCTGCAAAATCCTCGTAGTCGGTTATTAGAGACGTCACGATTCTCGAGTCGCTTGATTCCGATGATCTGCGACGAAACGGTTTGTAGAGGATAGTCGAGAACTACAGGCATCCGCTTAGAATTTGCATTTCCTCGGGCCGTTGATAGCGTTTTCGCGGTCAAACGCTGCTTTATGACTCATTATAGAGGCATTTTCATCGGGTCGCTAATTTCTAATTACCCGTCTACGACGCGAAAGCATCGTTCCGAAGAGGTGATCCATCGGAAATTAAGAAACTTGTATACCTCGCTTCGGATTTGCATCCTCTTTCACATCTGGCGAACTTCTTGCGGTCGAGCGCTACTTTACGGCTCGTTACCAGAATAACTTCCCCCGAGTCGCGAGACTTCCTGAACGAAGTTCAATCACGATCCGCGGCGCGCAGGTGTCACGTCAGGCGAACAATGTACGAGAAATCGAGGCTTCGGGCTCTGCGCCGAATTTGCATTTCGGTACGCGAGTTTATCCGTGACCGAACGCTGCTTTGTGACTCGAGAGGCTTCCGAGTAATATTAAGACTTCCTGAATCTGTATCGCGATAGTGTCCCTTGCTGGTGAATCCGTTATTAGAAACTCTGTCACGAGTCTTGGAATTTCTACACCGTGATCTGTAAGACGGGAAATTTACCTCGCGGTATGCAAATTATTCGCGGTATAAAGCGCCTCATGTTTCCTGACCAAACTATCTTGTTCGAGTGCACGAGACACCGTCTGCATCACGACGCGGAGCGCAATAGTGTCGAGATAAATCTTCGCCTAGCGGAGTATTTGCTGTCGGAATGCATACAAGACTTTCTTAATCATGATCGATGACGTACAAGTGTCGTTTCCGCGGTACGATCCGCGAGCAACCGGGAACTCGAGCCGCGCGCTCCGGATTTGCATCTGCTGTTCTGCTAGTAAAGTTTTTCGCGGTCGAGGGCCGCTTTATGGCTCGGCCACGTCGGAATGCTCCTTCCGACGAGGGGAGATCGTCGTCGTGGACGCGAACGTGGAAACGGTAAATCACAGCTCGCTGAATATGCGACGGCGATCGCCCGGTGTACGCGTCGACGAGAAGCAGTTTCGCAGTCCGTGGAGGCCAATTTCGCACGTTGCAGCTTGTGTTGTTCGGCTCTTGTCCGCTGCAACCGTTTCCGTTGCAGCGGACCCGGCCTCTAGCAACAGAGGCGAAATCAAATGGGATTTTACAGGAGCTCGGTCGGCTGCAACTTTACGACGAATACCGCGATGGAGGAAGAGGCAACTTAGGAACGCGAAATCACCTCCTTGCCGTCGTGGCAGCGCGAGATTTACGAGCGAGTTGCGCGTCGGCGAGCGAGCTGTGCGAGTCGAAAGGATCCGCGTCCAGGCGATCCTCGATCGACGACCGGAAAAATATCGCGCTAGCATCGCGATAAGCAAAGCGGACGATCTCAGAAACGAGGCTCTGACGAACAGCGCGATGACAGTAATAACTCATCAATTTAGAACCGTCTCTTTCGCGGCTCTATTAAATATTAATGTCCGGTGTTTATTGGCGACAAGTTTTAATTGTCCTATAAAGCGTCCAATTTCATTGAAATATAACAACGATAAACGCTACGTATATCCTCGGAATTGAAATTGCTAATATGTCAAAATTTCACGAGCAAAATTCTATGGTTGTGACAGAAAGAAAGATCGAGAGCAGTTTTGGTTAACTTTACGGGTATCACCGGAATCATTATCATCAAACAACATATGAATGTTGATATGCGACTATGACTCTTCACATATCTTGACAGCAAACATCCGTACAAAGATTGGGAAGCTTGACAAATTCCTCGCCGATAAGCAACGTTTATCGGCGAATGCCGATTCCGAGAGAAACGAAAGTTTTCCACGAATCGTAAAAACCGATGCATTCTGTTTAGTAAAAATTGAAGTGGAAACGTAAATGCGTAAATCACATAGAAATCATGTATTCGAATCGCAAAGATCCTTTTACGAATCAAACATTTTCCATGGATTTGTTATAAAGAGGCATCATTTTTTGAAATATGTATGAGGAGCGACTTTTGTCGAAATATCCATTTCAAAATAATTGTTATATTTTACTATTAATATAATAAAGATAACGATGTTACCGGAAAAGCAATGACTTACTCGTAATTTTTTACACAAGGATTGGCGATGAGTTTCTAAATTACCGGCGATCAAAATTAACGACTGCTAATTAATACACTTGCATACTTGAAACCGATTTAGATGCTCTCGCTACGAATGGATTCTCTGAGATGATTTTCGGCGATACGTCTACCAAGGCGTTTTCAAAGAATCTCCATTCGCCGATTGAATTCAGACAGAAGCGTCAAGGACGACGGACGAGTGGGTCCGTCATCTCGGTGGTCCAGCAATTCAGGACCCAAAACCCGTCAACGATTGCCTGACCCAGGATCGGTCGTCATCGCGGGGTATCGCGAGGAATCGAAAGTGGCGACGTAAGGCAGACAAGGGACGGGGCAATCGGAAACCGGTAAAGATGGTAGCCCGGAGCCGATCGACCTGTCATTACTCCACCTCGATGGGAGCATGAACCAAAACCGTAAATTACAGAGCATCCCGAGCGAGCGGAGACGATTTGAGGGTACCCCGATCCAAGAACTGTTTGCTAGATGAGAGAGAGGAGCGAACGGGAGCGACGAGAAGAGAGAAAGAGAGAACATCGCGATCGATCACTCTCGGGCGGAAATGCAAAATCCGTTGCGCGCAATTGGCGAATTAAAACTTCGACATGCCATTTACGAGGCTACCGAAACGATCGAGTCGGAATGACCGCGTTCGGCGACGGCGACGGCGACGGAAGACAAACAGGAAGATATAAGTATTCGAAGGAGAAAAGGAGAAGCGGGAATATAGGGCGATCGAGAGGCAATATGATAAAAATTACAGAGCGCGAGGACCGAAGCGGGGTCGATTTCTGACACAAAAAGCAACACGACGAGATTGTCGGACGTGATCGAAATGCGCGAGTCGAGACGTTGATCGGCGATCGTGAATATTCCTTGCACCGTCGTCGTGCGAATGACGGCGCGATTCGAGTGGTATAAATAAAACTGGGAAAGGAAACAAATGATGATTCTGTTGAACCGCTTCAACACTCGCGATACACGTCACGGCGTATATACATATACATCGGGTCCTTCTTCGCGAAAATCTAAATAAACCGCACGGGCAAAATTTATAGATATACATTTTTAGTCACAAACGTACCCTGTAGCTCTAAATCTTTTCTTCGTATTCGTTCCGCGCGCGAGCCGCAGAAGCGACTTCCAAAACGCTCTCCAAACGCTCTCTCCTACTCGCGTCTTTCTCGTGAATTCTAAAATGTGACTTTAACGAACGCGCGCGCGTGTGCGTGTATGCGTGTGCGGGAAGTATCAAAATTCCGGGAGCGTCAAATAACGCATTAACGTTTATTTGTATTAACGGTGAGCGCGCCGTTACTCATTCGCGATCCGCGGCGATACGGCTAATCGCCAACGATTGGCCGCGATGTCTCCGGCTCAGGGAAAGACGCGAGAACGGCGTTCTCGTGGACGACGGGAAACGTGTCTCGAATGTAAATCGTTCCACATGGCGCTTTGGCTCGGACGAACGCGCGCGCGCGCACGCACGCACGCACACGCTTAACGCATCAGGATGCACCTTCGGGGTGTGGATGCGTTTTCGGAGCCCGGCGCCCGAGGCGATCCTCGGGCGAATTATCCGACGATAATGTCGGCGTTAAACGTACAAGATCGAGCGATCAGAGTCACATTGTTCATCCTTCGGTCTCGTACATGGCAATTCGACCGGCCGCCAAATCGCTCGCGGCCGAAATAACTTTGTGCTCTTTCTCTTTTTCCTTTTCTCTCCGCTTTTTCGGGATACAATCTCTCTCGCTCTCGCCCTCGGTTTGTCACGCATTCACGATGCACGTTTGGCGTGCTGTGAACGCGACCGCGCCCGCGTTTCTCGCGAGTTTTGTCAATACGTTAACGATTAATGTCTGCGAAAATTATTCGCCGCGGCTGTTTAACGGAGTGTCACGTATGTCGGATGTATTGCCGCGAGACTTGTGCGTGGTTACGCCGGAGAGGCTCGGAACAAAAATGACGCAAGCAGAAAATAGATCAACGCGCGCATTGCGTATCGCACGTAGTTTCGAGATCGCGCTTGTAAATTATCATCTTGGCGGAGCGTGATGCAAGCGCTATCCACGGGACTTCCTCTGTCAGCTTCAAATATAGCGTAAGAATTCGTCCTCTTATCGCATATTTTTTTCCAAACGCTGAAGATTGAACGTTGTCCAGATAATGTTTGGTGTCAGAGGAGACGAGGAATCGCAAGTGTCACGTTTAATCGAGAAATTTCGATTCCAGGAATCAGCTTTAGACTTCAACGAGATTTGCGAGTACAAGTTGACGCGCCGTCGAGGCGGAATTTTTCAAATCTGCATATTTTGACAGTTTTGTACATCAAGGAGGCTAAAATGTAATAGAAATATTATAATATATTATTAAAGCTAAATAGCGCGCGTCTGTAACGTCTAGTGAGAAAAAAAAACGTCTCCGAGTCGCGAGTCGGACGAAGCCGCGAAAGGCGCCATTTTCCCGGCTTTCCTCGTCGCGCCTCCGGTGAAACTCCGAGGCGTTTGCGTCGCGGTTGCGTTTTACGACCGTGCCGGCGACCGACGGGTTTTCTCCTCGCGATCGTCGCGTCGCTAACGAGTGCGCGCGCCCGCGCGCGTAAGTAAAGTCGAAATAAAACGGCGCAGTTGCCGCGGCCCCGCGACAAAGAGCGCGCGAGGGAGCGTGAGTCAAGGGGGACAACAAACGCTGAAGAGGAGCGAGAGGGACAGAGATAGAGAGGTGGACGGAGGATAGACGCAGGTAGCTGCAATCCAATTTAGCGGCGGATATCCAGCGCCGAGATCTTTACGATTTCTACCCACGAATAAGACAGGGCCCACTTACCGTGAAATCATATGCAGTGTCCAGTCACGGATGCCATTGCCGCCGCCGCCGCCGCCGCCGTCTCCTCCTTTTCCTCCTCCTCCGCTCCACGAAGTTCCTTCGCCATCGCGCCGATCGCCGTCGCCGCCGCCGCCGCTTCTTTCGCGGTGAAAACCAAACTGCGTCGTACTCCGCGCCGGTCACCGCGCCGTCAGATGGCGCCACCAACTGGAACGATTTGGATCCGCGCCGATGCGCCACGTACCGCTCCGCTGTAATCAGCGTCGTTATATCTAACAAATTAATGATTCTCGTAAATTGCAAATTGTTTGTTCTTGATTTACCAAAAAACTGAAACTTTTCCAGAATCTAAATCGCGCAGTTGATTTTTTTAAATAATTACTTGGCGCTCGAAGAATTCCATCATTTAAATAATTTTCTTGGTGCAACTTGTCGATCGTTTCTTTTTTTTTAATGTCCCTTAACGATAACAGTCTCGTTATCAATTGACGACTAATGATACAGAGTAAACAATGCACAGATACAGGGAATTGCGTGAACGACGCGAGAATTACGCGAGTCGTAACGCGCGGGACACGAGGTTTGAGGGAAACGTAATGAGCGAGCAAGTAAAACGAGGTTTATCTTACTTCTCCGGCTCTCGTAATTATCTATTATGCAATAACGCGGTAATGGTTCGCGTCTTGTTCTTAACGCCTCCTTTATTCCCGGGTACCACAGCCACCAAAGTTCCCAGGATCGCGCGTCGCGTTTTCGTGCACGTCTCCGCGAAGCACTCTCAGACGCACGTTGTGATTTAAATTAACTGTGCACCTATCCGAATTTAATTAAAGGCACCTTGAGCTTTTTCTAAACAACGCAGGTGGTCTTCGGACGTATACGTTTCGCACTCGGTGTAATCGTCGCGTATTTATCTCGCGAAGTTTCGATTAAAAATCTGTGATTTTACACGCCGGAAAACAAGAGAGTCTTTCAATATTGTCGATATTTCGAAACCAAATGTATATTTTAATAAAAGTTCTTTAATCTTGTTAATAAACGGGTTGCTCTTCTCTTACAAAATAATTGTACAATACATTGTTCGAAATAAAACTTTTCAGATACGGAGCTTTACAATAGGATTTGAATTCTGTTTACACCGGATAATTTTTAATGTATAAAAGAAAATAATTTTTCATTTGAATGTTAAGTTTTTTATTAAAGCAGAGCGCAGGAATCGGAAGAGATTTTCCTGGTTTTAAATATTAAATTCTATTCGTGAGAAGTTTTTCTAATTTTAACATTAAATTATTCTTATTAATTCTATTATTATTATTACTATAATTATTAAGATTGAAGTGTATATTCGAAAGATGTACTATAATGAGGATTCTCCGTCTTTGGCTTTTCCTCGTCGTGAGACCTCTTTTACACCGACCTCGCCCACACTCATTTCGCGTCCTATCGGACACGCGGGAGCACACGGAACGGCGAAATTCCACGCCGCGGAATTTGTAGGAGGTGGCGAGAAGGGAGAGACGCGCGGGATGTGGGATGGGAGGGAAGGTCGAGAGCGTTGTCGGAGCGGCGGGCCTCATTCGCGTGCGGGATTAAAATTCGAGTCCCACGGTATACGGTAGTCGTTGCGTTTCTCTCAGACACGATCGTCCCGGGTCCTTTCACGTAAGGACGAGAGAGGCGCGTTTAAGCGCTTCGCGGAACCCTTTTTTTTCCAGTCTTCTCTCCTCCCTCCACCCCTGAACGTCACGCACGTGTGTATGGCGCGGACCACGGCAGTATACACGGCGACGCACACACGCGTCGAATCCTTCGTGAAATAGCGGATCTATGGGAAAAGCATCCTCGGCCTTCGAGAGATCACCTCTCGAGGATCGACGGCCGCTAGAAATGATGATGATGAATGCGTAAAGTAGAATGAGACGTAAAGACTCTCGTCGGAATCTAGCACGCGTTCCTGTTTCCTTTTTTTTTCGATTACAAGATCTCGTGATGATGATACGAAGAGCGACACGAATTTTCAAGCAAAAATCGAGACGATTGTAATTTCGACGAGTTCAAACCTCGCCTATCACGATAGATACGCAGGAGAGAGAAAATCGACTCCTCGCCAAACGAAGACACCTTCCTCTCAGAAAAGTTACGAGTTTGACAGGATAAAGTATTTCTCGCCGAGCCACAACGAAATTACGCTAACGGAATCGAATTGCGAAATCCTGCATCTTGTTCGATTAGCACCGCGTGCCAAGCAATTTACGTAACTTTCAATAGAGCGAGATACCGTTGCGGGTCGGCCGGATTTTGTCGCCCGGTGATCGACAACGGGAGATGATGAATTAACGCGCGCATAGAAAAGAAACGGCGTGACGAATTCTCGCGGTCATCAAATGCGCGTCAAAAAATCTTGAAATTGCACGGAGAGACGACGACGAAGAGAGAGTGTGTCGCGCACTTCGCGGACACGCTGAG
This sequence comes from Temnothorax curvispinosus, assembly GCF_003070985.1. Classification (NCBI taxonomy): domain Eukaryota; kingdom Metazoa; phylum Arthropoda; class Insecta; order Hymenoptera; family Formicidae; genus Temnothorax; species Temnothorax curvispinosus. Next base: position 175,718 of record NW_020218496.1, on the reverse strand, counting down.
AAACGGTGTGACATTACTCCGCGCCTCATCAGGCAGATAATCTATGCGATCTCCTGAGAGAAAATAATACGCGACATACGCGACGGTCGCAGCTGTCGTCGCCACGTGAGGTTTAAATTACCGTCGGCGAGAATAAAAATCGGAAAATTACACTTTGCAATGTAGCGGTACGTTACGAGCGTCATTCATTGTCTTTCCATATGCTTTCAATTATCCTCTGCTGTGCGTTGTTTCAATACCGTCCACCGTTTGTCGTGCGAGCGTCGTTTAACATTTTTATGAAAAATTAATTTTTGCTCGTCTCAATGCACCGTGCGTGAGTGTCTCGTAAATTAAATTCGCTTGTTGAACATCTCTCGTTCGCACAAACGCGCGATTTAGAAGAATACAAACTATTTGCAATATTGATTGCTGTCTGATATATTAGCATATTTCGTAAATATCTTTTGATTTATTGACGTAGCTTTTCAATAGAACTATTTGATACTCCAAGTACTACTCTATCGTCTCAGATTCTTCACAATTTGGACCCACATGTCTTCTTTTCTTATTAAACCGATCAAAATTTTAGACTACCTATAATACGAAACTGTATTGTTTCTTGCGCGGTTTGTAGATACTGTTTACTTAACAAAAAAAAAAGAAGAATGTTTTACAAACAGCGAGTCTCTTTGCGAGACCGAGGTACCAGTCGAATACCATGACAGCGCCGAATCGATTCTATCAGGGAGAACAAAAACTTCGTGGCAGTGCCTATTATATCTGCCGGCGCGATCGCCGACATTCTTTATTTTTGCGGTTGGCCCGGGGCGAAAAATAACGACGTCGTTCCCGCGGATCGAATCCGGAGTGTCGGCCGGCGCGGTTACACGGCGCGCGGCGGTGTGTCCGCCACCGCTGCCGCCGGCGAGTGCGTCGTCTCTCGTTCCCGGTCGTGTGCGTGCGATATACACGGCGGCGCGTGCGCGTGCTTGAAGAAATATACAACTGGACGCGAACGCGAAAAGCGTCGCGGCGCTGGGCGTCCTGCGTTACGTCGAGCTCCGTCGGAATGCGTAAATATACAAGCTGCGAGGCGAGAAAGAGCGAGCGAGAGAGAGAGAGAAAGAGACAAACTTGCGCTCTATATACACGGCCACCCTGAATTTATAAGAAGCCGTGACTCCACACGAGCGCGATACGTGACGTCCGTGTGAAACGTCGAAAGCGTATCGCTAGATTTAATGTTCCTCTCGGCAGGATGCGTATCTCACCGAGAGAGGCCGAGACGAAAAGTTTGACCTTTGTCGAGTAACACGATCGCGAAATCGCGACGGAGAAACAGGGAACATCCGGTTTTCCAGTAACGTTTACCCAGCGGAAACAAAAGAAATCGCACGAACGAATTAAAATGGCACTTACACATAGAAAGATTTTTGTACACATTTCTCAACACCAAATATTATCATTTTCGATAATCTCTATATTTTCATACGAGCATCACTTTTGTACGAAGGCTCTCAGTTTCCAGCGAAACATAAAATTGATTCCGCGAGATTGACTGGAATTTGCCGCGAGATCAGATTATTCATGTCGCTGAGGTTTTCAGCGCAGCATAATGACAAATCGCTAAAACTCGATCCGCAAAAAGCGGATCGTTAATAGTTGGGTACGCGAGAGAGGAAGACAGATCGAGAGTATGTGTATACATATCCGTCGGGATGCAAGGTTAAATCCTTAACGCGTTTAAGTGCAATCTCGCTTGGCTAACAGGCGAAGCAGAACTAATTACCCGCTACATTAAGCGTCATCAATCAAACCTTTTTATTTATCAGCCGTTTTTTGCGCATTCCATTTCACAAAAGTAACGGAACGCGAACGGGACGCGTGACCTTCTACGGTTGACAATATAGGAAGCGTTTTTTTTTTATCGCGGCGTGTAATTACGGTCGAATAAGGATAAACGTTCCCCGTCCACCGTCGGCAATTGTGCGAATTGATCGACGATATCGCGTGTTCTTTACCGCGTGATTTGCGCATTTACGTAATTTCCCGCATAGGCTAAACAGTGTAATCTTGAGTATACCGTCGGTTTACGAACGCCGCGAAGAATGTCGTAGGAAACCGCCTCGGAAAAATTCTCTGTCCTTTATTTTATCACACTTTTATAGCGTTTTTCACTGGCAGAGCTGGTGCGCAATCAGTGCGCACATTAAAGCCGTTGTACACTGATTTAATCTCTAATATTTAAAGTAAAATGCAAATATTTCGACTGATAAAATACCCAGTACATATTTTATCAAATAGTGCAATAAAGAATATTGAGGATTTCATGATTTAACCCGTTTATATTAAACATACACTTTACGTTGGTTTGTGTACGACGGCTTTAATGTGCACTGAATGCGTACCAGCTCTGCCAGTGAAAAACGCTATTATACTACAAATTCTGCTCAAAAGTTTTAAAAATTTATAACTAATAACTTTAATTGATTTTGATTAATTTTCTCACAAGCGAACTTATATAAATTAGTGTAATTTTTGTTAACGCAATTTTTCACAATTAAATAAGTCGCTGCAATTACCTCGTCGCGTCGACAGAACGATTCTTTTGAGTGCTAAAAGTTTAATCCTTCTCGTCTTCTGTTCGCAGGACTCGCAGAACGGCCCGGTGCTGGACCGATGGAGTATCTGCTCGGCTGAGGAGGAACCGCTGGTCCTGCAGCAGTTCCTCAGGTTCGCCGAGACGCGTCCCTTTGTGCAGCAGCTGCTGCTGGCCGCCGGAACGCCGGGTACGGATGCTATGTCACCAAGCAGACGACCTTCGCCACCGACGATGCCACTAGCACATCTGCCACCTCCGTTGCATATGCTTCACTGTGGCCTACCACCGCCGGGTTCCCGGCTGCCACCTCCGCTACCACCTCCGCCGCCGCCGCCGTCGTCGTCGTCGATCTCGCATCCCTCGATGTCGCCAACGGCGCAGAAACACTACTCCTCGTCGACGGGGAATCCCGGCGGCGGTGTCAGCAGAGCAAACTCGCCCCCGCGCTCGTTGGACTCGCATCTAACGGTATCGCCATTGAATCGGCTGCAGAGCATGCAGCCGTTCGACTTCCGGAAGCTTGGCACCCTCGGACTGCCGGCGTTTCCGCCGTTACCGCCGCCGCCCCCATCCGCGGAACAGATCCTGCAAAATCGAAAGTCCATGAGGAATCCACAGAGTCCCCATAGTCCGCCTCATCACTCGTCCGCGGCGTCACAACTGCAGAGGCCGCACATGCCTGTCGCGCCAGTCTCCTCGTCGGCATTGACCTTCGGTCATCCGCTCTCGGTTGCAGTTTCTTCCGGGGCGCTACCACCAAGCTTTCCAACGCACTTCCCGCCACCGCCGATGGGCAAATCACCCGGCAGCATCGGCGGCGGACTTACCGTGCCCGGGGACGTGCACAGCGGCGGCGAGAAGAGCAGCGATTTCGGCTCGGAGGAGGACGAAGACGACGATGAGAACTCCGACAGCGCGTTGAACCTCAGCAGACGAGACTCCGCTATGTTGAAGCACGGGATTTCCTCCGAGCAACGGCATCCACCGCCGTTATCGCTCCAGGCCACACCGTTGGGCAGGCCGCCCGGTATACCTGGCAGGAAACCGCACTCTCCGGGCAAGCGACCGGGCAGCCAATGGGGCGCCGCCGCGAACATGCCGCCGAACCTCGGCACACCCTTCATCAATCCCACCACCGGCAAGAAGCGCGTGCAATGCAACGTCTGCCTGAAGACCTTCTGCGACAAGGGCGCCCTGAAGATCCACTTCAGCGCGGTGCACTTGCGCGAGATGCACCAATGCACCGTCAAGGGTTGTAGCATGATGTTCAGTTCGCGCAGATCGCGCAACCGACACTCCGCGAATCCGAATCCAAAGCTACACTCGCCGCATCTACGTCGCAAGATTTCACCGCACGACGGTCGCTCGTCCATGGCGCACGCCTTGGTACTGCCGCCGCAGGTGGGACTTCCGGTACCAGCTACCGGACTGAATCATCTGCCCTTCGGCTCGTTTCCGTTGCTCACACCGCCGCCGGATCTCCGCTCACCGGCGTCGCTGTGCGCGCTAGACTTCAAGCATCTAGATTTGTCGTCGCAGGCTGGTCAGGGTAGACCGTACGACGATGCGCTGCAGCAAAGAATGTCGAACACGTGTCTGTCGACGACCACGGCCTCGACGACGATGCCGGTGCCGATGTCGAGCGTCGCGGCGATCACGACCACAACAATGGCGCGAGGTTCGTATTCCGGTGGCGGCGCGTCCATTAGCGCGGTCTCGCCGTCCACTCAGGCGTCGTCCATGATACCAGAGGGTGAAGAGGACGATGACGACGACGACGGCGGTATCGTCGTAGTCGCAGAAGACGAGACCAGCAATCTGCCATCGAGGTTGCAGCGTGCCGACGACGACGAGCAGCCGGCCGACTTCAGTTTGGCGAAGCGGCCGAAGCTCTACTTCGGCGACATCGCCGACGAAGACATCGCCAGTAATCCCGACAGCAACGAGGACAACGATTCGATGGGCACGATCGACCAACAGCCCTTCTCCGTGAACCAACATTCGCTCAACTCGAGTTCCTTCCACAGCCGGGGCGTGCGCAAGAGGAAATCTCAGCATCCCACGAGGTGCGCTGTGCCGGCGGAAGTGCACTCCTCGTCCACCGATGGCGACTCTTCCAACGACGAGGAGCAGCGAATTCAACGGCGGTGTCTGTCGGACGGCATCGTCGCGCCAATAGCGGATTTTCAAAATCAACCGGAGGACATGTCGATGTCGAGGCTCGAGGCGGAGGAGCGGAAGATGCTTCCCGGCTCACCAAAGAATCAAAAAGGTGGCTTTCACGATCGCGAGTCGAACTCGCGCTCTCCGGACGTCGGCAACAGAGAGCGCGAGGTCGCAGCTAGCAATCGACGCGACACGCTCTCCTCTCAAGACAACGTGGAGGAGCTACCTCAGGACGAGCCGCGTGACTTAAGTTCGAGGGCGAGCTCGGTTAAGTCTCCGAAACGGCAGATTACCCCGGAACCAAAGAGCGACAACGCGCCGTCGTCGAGTACGACATCGAGCGGGGCGACGACGGTGACGACAACAACGACAACGACGACGAAGGATCCTGACGCGACGTTGTCGGAACTGAAAGATCGACGACTGAGCGCGGAAAGCGACGAGACGACGACGAGGGTGAAAGACGAGACGATCGCGAAAAAGGAACACGCCGAGGTGACGCAGGAGGACGGAAGGCCGACGAGCAACGAGGTGCACCAGGAGGACGAGGAGGACGACGATGATGAGCCCATGGAGGAAGTCGAGGAGGATGAGGAGGAGGAGGAGGAGGTGGACGACGCGCTGCGCAATCAAGAAGGTGAGCGTCCCGATGATCCCCCCCGTGCCCCGAGCTCGGTCGACAGCCGTCCGACGACAGCCGACGACCTCTCCCACGACTCCTCGACCAACACTTTGCGTCAACTCGAGTCCTTGTCGCAGGGTCGATGCGCGATGCCGTACGCCGAGACGCAGCGGGAGGCTTCGAGGTCTGGCCGCGGCTCTACCAGCCCTATCAGCCTCACGACCCACCAGGAGATCACCATGGACAACTCCTCACGTGGCTCTCGTTCATCCAGCGCCTCACCCTCCACAGCGGCCATGGATACGGACAATAGCCTGATCACGTACGCGCGCTACGAGAACGGCGGCTTTGTCAGCACCCAGGAGGTGCCGCTCGACCGTGAGAATCCGCGCCGTTGCACCGCCTGCGGCAAGGTCTTTCAGAATCACTTCGGCGTAAAGACCCATTATCAGAACGTCCACCTCAAGCTGATGCATCGCTGCAGCGTGGACGGCTGTAACGCGGCCTTTCCCTCGAAACGATCTCGCGATCGCCACTCGGCAAATCTCAACCTGCACCGGAAACTGCTATCGACCTCATCGAGCCCGCCACCACTTTCCTCCAGTCTGCCGTCGAGCCTGTCACCGCGCGTCGACGACTCGCAGATGAATCCGCTGCTGCACAACGAGTTCCTGGCAAGACTCTACGCGGATGCTAGTATCGGCGCGTTGGGTGCATATCCCTTAGCACCCGGACTGCCATCCGCGGTCGACTTGGCAGCTCGGATACCACCGCCGCACCCGCTCCTGCTGCCGCCGCATCTCGGCGCCACGTTCCCGGGTCTGTCCTCATTCGCGTCTCACTTAGCCGGCCTGAACGGCCTCACCCATCAACATCTAAATCACCTGACGAGACTGACCCAGGAACAGGGAAACAGGCACGCATCCGTCTCAGGCTCGCCCGTGTCCTCGCCGGGGTCGGACGATCGCAAGGAGGAGGCCAGGTGCACCGTACCCGGGTGCGAGCGGGTCTTCGGCTCCCGGGCCGTACGGGACGCGCATTCCAGGGACCCTCAGGCTCACCGTGACCTGCCGATCTTGTCCTCTAGTAGCGGCTCGTGACCGATCTCGTTCTGCGGCCGCAGACACGATTATTATCCTCTACTGTGATGCCAAAATCTTAACTCGGCGACTCGATTCGGCCGATCGATCACCGATGATCTCGTTTTTGATTAGGATCGGCAGATCTAGACGCGGTCTTCCCCACGAACGGGGCACGCTCGTTGCCCCTATTCGAACGTTCCATTCGAACGTGCGTAAAAACGTGCAATATCGAGCGGAGTGCGTGCGGAATGATCGAACCATCAACGTGGCCGACATGAAGCGGTCTCGTTGATCAACGCCTGCCCATGGAGTAAACGAGCCAGTTCCAATGCGGTAATATCTGCCTGCCAGTTTTTCCCATTTCTCAGACTTATACGTCAGAACGCAACACGCGAGTTGTTGGGCTAATCTAGTCAATTTGGAAATCTCGATTTCGTGCGTTGTCGGAAACGACGGTAGTAGTCGCGCGCTGAATTGCTGCCGGTTTATTTCGCTCGATTAATCGGACTAACATGCAAACTATTATGTGAACTAGCATCAATCTTTAAACTCGTAATAATGATGTTGAATTATTAAATCAAGAGAAATTTGAAGACCGCATACGTTTGACGAACTAAATTTTTCAAAAGAAACAAACGATTATTATAGATTTTTATTTGAACTAGAATGTTTTTTTGTAATGATACGCGGAAACACATCGCATAAAACATATTTTCGCTTTTTGAGCAAAATTAGATAATTTTAGTTTAAAATTGAAAAATTAGAATCTATACTTAAATATTTTATTATTTGTAATGTTTAAAGGAGAAACAATTTATTATTTATTCACTTTTGTGGATAACTTATTTATTTAATTTATTTAAATTTTATTGTAATTGTATAAAAAAAGTTCTTATTTCTATATTTTTATATGAATTGAACTTTTATTGAATTGTAAAATCAATGTTTTTAATCATGGAAGAATAATAATACACTAGAACATAATTATATGTTTAAATAACTTTTCTTCACTAAAAAAAAGTAGTATGAGATTCGGGAGTACTATATGTAAAAATATATTAAAATTATTTTTTCATTGCAAAAACAAAAATTGTGTTGTGCAATAGCATTGAAACCTTTGTTCATGAAGTCTGCTGGATGAAAACACAGAATCTGAAAATTTTTGGAAAAAGATTTTATGGGACTTCTGATTCTCTTGATTTAATCATCCGGTAAAAGTGTTTTCATATAAAAACGTGTATAAATATATATAATTATATACATATATATTTTTTTATTCAAAAACCTTTTGCCGGGTACAGAGCGAACGCACGGTGCAGCGCGCGAACGTATCCACAATATATCTCTTTTCGTACTGTTATGAAGAGTCGCATTGTAAGTACTGGCTGGCATAAAAGTTCAGGATTTGACTGGTCGACTAAACTGCCTGACTTTGAAGATCTCCACGTTCGCGTGGCGTGCGATCATTTCTTCTACGAGCGCGACGCCGAGAAACCGACGACGGAGCATGGCGAACCGTCGAACCCTCGATGGCCGCGTGTTGTTTCGACTGTCCGATCGTCGGGGGTTAACTTAACATAATCAGGGGTGAAAGAGAGGGTCGTCGGAGGGGGCGAGAACGGAGGACGAAAGCGTTAGAGAAGAGTGGGACTGAGTCCCCGGTCCCCGAAGGGCTAATTTCATCATCGTTGTGATAACGTAACGTTAGCGAATAACGCCACTATTTAACCAGTAACCAATTACTACCGCTGTATATAATAAACAGACCTAGTACCTTTCGGTGTAAATGCGTAAACTATATCATGACTAAGTTCTACCAACGCGCGCCCGACGCGATGCGGTTAACGACGATTAGTTTTGTAAATGTGAGAGTGAGTGAGAGAGAGAGAGAGAGCACGTTGTCGAAGGGAAGGGAAGGAGGGCGACGTGTGTCATGTCGCGACAACGGCAGCTAGAAGGAAATGCAATCTTAGTTTAAGGAGAGGGAGCACCCTCGAGAGCTCGAAGGCTGAAAGGATGGGGACGGTCGGGCGTTCGGTATTGATAGACGAGTGGATCGACCAGCAAATCAAAGCGACGGCGTCTCGCGCTAGATAAATGAGAATAGATAGATTTTATTTATTGTTCCCTAGAAATCCCATACACAAAACGCATACACACACACACACACACACACACACGAGACAAAGTCATACACAAAAATACATACGCACACGTATACATGTACATCAATACATTGTATCCGAGCGGCCAGTAGCGGGCACTGCCGCGCGTAACTTCCTCCTCTAGAACTTGTAAAATCGCGTTGTCGTTTTTACGTGGCGAATCAATTGGTGCCGGAGGTTCGCTCCCGTCGTTACACGTTGAGGAAAGAAATCACCCGGAATCAATTTCGGAATTCAAACGGGAGCGCGAACCTCTCCCACGAGACGATTTGGTTGTACATATATACTTTATTTTCGTATCTATACATATATAAATAAATAAATATAAATAAATGAATATATATATAAATATAATTTGGCGATGCGCATCGATGTCGCGGCGCGCGCGCGCGAAATGTTCTTCGGGAACGTACACGTACGCGTGAAAAACAGACGCGGAACGCGTTTTTCTACGAGCCTTCGATCCTACGTTTTGCATTTCCGCCTCCCGAGAGAGCGAGCAAAGTTCCCTCTTCTCCCGCGACACACACGACGAAACCCTACTACTATTACGCATTAAGAGCGAGCGAGATTTACAATTGTAATTATGTATAAACCGAATGCTACGATGTATATTATAGATCGATTATAAAAAACACACTCATCATTATGAAAATAAATACCTATCAAAATTAATCCCCCCGCTGTACATGCGTTCTTCTTTTCGCTCTTTTATCCCGTTATCATTCCCGAAATAGCGGTGCTACATTGTCGATAACAATCTAAAATGCAGCTTCGTAGCACGTGCGTGTTTGTTATTTATTTATGGAAAGTATAAATTTAATATTTAGATTGAAAAGTAGAAAGGTTTTTGGGAAAAAAATATGCTGCTCGAGCAGGTGATCTAGATTTATATCTCTGTTTCCGCCTTGACGAAAGAGTGGGCAGCACTTCATCGAGCTTTCGGGACGTCGACAGGAACAGATATACGTCCGCGCGTGCAAAAATAAAAAACGAGGGAAAAAAATAAATTTCACCACGCCCACGCGCACTCTAACGTGGGTCGACCTCGTTTTCGCGGAAAGAAGATCCTTTGCCAGCGATGCCGGATCGTTTATCAGAGGATCTCGCGGGCGTGCACGTGCACGCCTACTAATCCGCGAGCCTCACGAAGAACGGAATCGCCTCGATGCGAAGGGTTGTTCTCGGTCTCGACGCCGAAAAGAATCACATTCGCGATACGACGATGGGTCTCTATGGTCAGCTCAGTATTTAAGTTTGCTACAAACATTTACGATTATGTAATGTAAGAATAATACGTGCCTATGTATATATGTACGAAACAAAGCTTTGAGACACTAATACAACTTCAATCAGCATTATGACATTAATATCAGTTTATTTCTGCATCTATTACTGGTAGAACTTGCATTTATTTTAATGCAAAGCATGATTTTTTAATTGAAAGAAATCAATACACAAATAAAGAATAATATTGCGGGCTATATTTATGTTATTATATAAACCAATAAAGTAAAACTTTTTTTAAAATACTAAGAAATTAATGGCAATACGCAGAATGAGGGATTGGACAGCGCTGGAAAACTGTGGAGGATGCAATTATAATGTTTTGCATCGGGCACGAAAACAGCTAATTATGTCTCTTATTGCAAACTCTTGACAAACGATTATATGTTTGCAGATCGACTTGAAGAACGCCCCTCCCGTATTCGGGGCCCGACAGCTCAGAGATCGCTCGCCAATAACTTCACCATTGTCACGCTAAAATTCCCTTCGCAAAGGCGAAACGACAGGCCGACACCGTAGCGGACCACGGTAATTAGAAGTGTCTCGCGTTCGGGCCCACCCAAACGAGACGTTTAATTACACATAAACGCCAAGCGCGCGGGCCCCCTCGTCCTCCGGAGCAAGAGGACGCACGAGAAGACCCGGTATCGCAACCCCGCTCGTCCCCCGCTTGGACCCCTGGCCTTTAATCGGCCAGGTGGATTAGATTAGGACCCTTCGATTCTCGTGCTAACTTAGGGTCCCGACTGGAGACTTAATAACTGGTGCACGAAATCGAATCCCAACTGGGCTTCAAGTGATGGTCGGAAACTTGAATCACGATGCAGAAGTTAGAGACTTGAAAACGTCTCCTTGCTACGCTTTGTTTACGGTTCCTGTGAAGTTAAACCTTGAAAAAGAACGTGTAATGCATATTAATTGTAACCATATATAATAACAAATTAAATAATTAAGTTATTCGTATGGCTGATGAAAATCATAATTAGCATTGTAAATGTGCTATTTGTAGCGATCATTGCACGTTTTTATCCTCCCATTTTTAATTGCTAATCTAATATCTCTTCGTGTGAATCCCCACTTGATTTCTTTACGTTTAGCGGATTTCAAGATTGATTTAAAAATTATTCGAAAAGCTTTTTTTTAAATGCAAAATTTAAGGTAAAGCTTCTTCGATGTTTCTATATTATTTCTCTTTCTCTTACTCCCCTGCCCTCTCTATTTCTTTTTTTTTTCTATTTGTAAACGTATACGTAGCACCGACGACGTGCGCGAGATAAATGGATTTAGCGTAGCTTCGACCTTACCGAGTACGCGCTCGCTCGGCTGAAGCTTTATTCTACCACCTCTCTCGACGCTCTCGTGCGCACGACAGGTGCAGCGTGGGAGAACGAGGGTGGGAAGGCGGAGGTAGGTGCACGGTCTCGCAGGGAGCTCGCCAGGGAGGAGGGAAAGGGAGGCCAGAGGGGACAAGGAGAAGGAAGGTAAAACGAACAAAACGGCAAGAGAGAAAAGGCGGTCTCCTCGGTTAGGCGTCGACTCGCCCATCGATCCCCCCGCGTAACCCCCCGTCGCTGTGTACCCCCGGTCCATCGCGTCCTCCGCGGATGCCTCACCATCGTTCTCGCGTGGTCGACTCCGAGCTGGCTGATCACATTCGTGACAAAGGAACTCGATAAACAAAGAATAGATAGGAAAGGAGATTGAATTGACATAATCTCGTTGTTTTAAGTTTAATCTAATATCACGGCGTTATTCTATTAGGATGGAATAATAATTTTGTACAGGTTACACATTTATAGTGGAACAATAATATATAATAAGTATCATATATGAAAAAAGCTAAAATAATAAAGGCCAATGCACTAATTGTAAGTAAACGGATAAGTTAATCAAGCGGATCGTGATAAAATTATGCCGTCGATTGCAAATTGAAATTATACAAGATGCCGGTTAAATAATCATATCTCAAAATGGTTTGAGAAACTTGTCCGCTTCATGTAATTTATATAACAATCGAAAAAACGTTGAGCAATCAAAGCTGCAATAATTTTTTCTCTGCCCTAGGTTCTTTAGAATTTTCTTTGAGAAAGGCTCGAAATTTATTTTATATGTTGCATCGGAAATTACAACTGTTGCAGTGGAAATGAAAATATGTAAATTGGATGCACAACGCAGCGTGTTAAATTTTAATACAGCTGACTGAATAACAAGTCTTTAGTAAAGTCTTTTATTCTTGTTGGATTTCTCTCTTTCTCTCTCTCTCTCTCTCTCTCTCTCTCTCTCTCTTTCTCTCTTTCAATTCACCTGCTTATTTATTTAGGCAGAGTGTGTAAAACGATTGTGTGTAAAATCCTACTCTGCAGTTAAACTTTTAATTGGTTGCGTGAGAAACGCATTAACCGCGAGTAACTACATCAATGCAGTTTGCGTAATTGATTATTCCTTTCTTTATACTTATAAGTTTCCATTCTTTCTTGTGCATATACAATCTCTTAAAGTTATTTAAAAATTTAATAAATTAAATCTCCATTTACCCGCGGAGCTACAAACAAATTATTATTTAATACTGTTTTAATATTTAATAAGATACCTCACGCAGTATTCGCACAGTATTCGCGCAAAAAGTTTTCCATAATTAATAGCACTGTCGAAAATATGCCGAGAGAAAAAACTCATTTTAATGAAGAGTCTACATCTCATCTGCTCCAGAACGAGCGGACTCGCAACTCTTCTGAAACTTCTTTGTTTTCTCAAAAGAACCGTGCAGAGTCCTCATTCGATCGTACGTCGCAATTATTGTTCCGCGAAGGAATGGCCCCCGTAATCATTGCAAATACACACATCGATCGCCCGTTGCCGTTAAATTAGTCTTCCTCGGTCACCTAATGTATCATCAGCGAATCGCACACAAGGACCGTAACGATACGGTCTCGGTTAGCGTGAGGAGCCAAAGTTGCTGTTAGTCGCTTTTTTCCGGCGAATTCGGCCTAGACACCTGCGCGCGAATCGCCGTGTTTTCGGGCGGCCTAAGCATCTCTCCAGCCATCGGGGCCGGCGAAACGTCGGGGGCACGCGTGCACCGGACGGGCCGGGCCGGGCCGGGCGCATCGTTCGATCCGGGCTCCGCGCGCGCGTAGGATATGTCGGATGCCCGGCTCGTTCCCTAATCGAAGAGCGATACGAGCTAATCGCCGTGGTACGAACAGGTACCGCGGCTCCGGCCGCGTGCACCTACATACATAACGGGGCGGCAGCGACGTATACGGCGGCGTTCTAAACACACGGTTAGAGCGCGGCCACTCGGCCGTTTAATCAGACGCCACGGGCGAGCTTCCATGCCGAACCGTGAATATCGGTCCCTCGTATCTCGCCGCTTGGCCGTCCCGCCGATAAGGATCGCGCCACACGGCAATTTCGGCGTCCCGCACATGTCGTGCCGATCTGACGGTCGAACCGGCGGAATTACGACGCGCAAACAAGCGAATCCGGGGAACGCCGAGCGGAACGGAGAGGGAAAACGGGGGAAATCCTTGTCCCTATCGCCACGATCGATCGTAAGGTGCTGCTTATCGGCGACTAATCACGCGGCCGGCGATCGTGCGAGAGCGAGAGCCAAGCACACGCTCGAGTGCTGTCATAATAAAGACGCTAGAATGGTAGCAGATTCTTGAAAGCAAAGCGTAGTATGTTTTTATGACGCGTACATTTCTACGAAAAAATTCCCTTTTTTGTTCATTTAACTTTTTCCTAGTTGCTGGACTATATATACGACTGTAAGATAGAGTCGCTCTCGAAATTAGTCGGTCTTTATCGCGCGATCGAAAATCATGATCCTGTGTTCGCACCTCGATCGCGACCAGGATGACGGTAATAAAATCTTATGTCGCCGATCGCTTAATAGCCAATCATGCGACACGCCGATCTTATCGCGGTGACGCGCTTGAGGGCCCGAGATGCCGACGATCGCACCTTTGCTTCGCGAGGACGAGATAGCCATCGCGGGTACCTGAAAAATATCTAGATAAAGTAACATCGCGGCCGGTATGCAAATGGCATTTTGCAAAATTACCGAGATTGTTTCGTGAGAGTGTCATCCTCGATGCGCGATCGGATACGGGATGCCACTCTGGATTAATGAGCCGAAACTCGCAGGCGTGCTAATTGAGCAATTTGAATTTATCTTCTCCTTAGCGAGAATTAAATTATCCCCTTCAACCTTCTTTCTTTTTTTAAACTCGTTAAATCGCAACGCATCGAGTGAACCTCGATGAACGAGTTTGCGCATCGCGCATTACATTTTAGCGGTCGCCAGGATTGACGTTCGTCGGACGTCTTCTCCTAGTCGTCGGATAGTTTCGACGTTCCGCAGAGAACCGGACGTCTTGATCTCGACGTGACGCGGCGAGAACGGTGCGGTCGCGGGGATTTTAAACGAAATCTCGATGGGATCGATTCTCAGACAGGACGACCGCAAGACCCCACTTTTCCCCGACGCGACCTTCCTCCGATCAGCGTCAGTTGGAGTGACATTGCACGCGATGCGACCGTGAGCCCGCCATCTGGTACACCGAAAATTGTTTGTCGCCGTGCGCGACAAGTTCCCCGTCCTGTCTCTCCGCGTTCCTGGATGCGTTCGCTCTCCGCGACGCGCGATTTCCGAGGGGGTTGAGAGCGAGAGAGGAGGTTTCTTTGCGGTGTCGCCGCGCGGTGACACGCAACGCCCGAACGTCTTTCAGAGGGCGAGGATCATTTGTTGCCGGCGTGCCTGAAGATGCGCGCGGTGGATTCTTTCTCTTTCGTGTCGCCCGCGACAAAGATTTTGTATCTCGAGAAGGCGACAGATTGGTCACGAAGCGCCATTCAGTGGTTCTACATGCTGGAATATCGATGCGCCAATTAATCGTCGATTCCTTCGGAGAATGTGAATGACCCCGAAAGTCATCGCGTGGAAAGCATCGTAACTGCATTCTTAGACGTTCTTAAAGATTACGGTCATCCTTTCATGCTATTTTATTGGTGTATCTTTGAGAAAGCGTCGCAATTGTAAAAATGTATTTATACTTGCTTCATATCTTTCCCTTATCGTAACTGATAACGTGCGTAAATTGAGTGGAGAGTGTTCAGAAAGTGTCACAATTTTAAATTTATTTACACTTATTTAATATCTTCCCCTTATCGCGTAACTGATAATGTGCGTATGTGAATTGAGCGGAGAGTGTTTACTTCAGTGTGAAAATTACTTAAATTGGCATTCTTCTTTCCTCTTTTAACTGTGACGATCTTCCGATGCACTAATATGCATTTTTTCTCACAGCTCTCTCTGACATCCATCATATCGCGCAGCTATCGTCCATCGATTATAGATATCCAGCGGATTGCATGCACGCATGCACGCATGCACATACGCACACGCACGCCCAGCAGGATAGAATGACGAAAAAACTGCATGACGAGTCGCGAGCGTAAAAAGCGGAAGACGTCCGCGGTTACGGCCCCACTGACTAGCATTAATTACGTCATTCTCGGCGTTAACGGTTCGGACGGCCGCGTAATGACGAACACGCGGCGTATGCGTGTGCATACGTGCGAGTGCGAGTGCGTTAACGATCCCGCAATAACGATAAAGGCGCTGGAGCGCGCGCGCGGATTACTGTTACCATTAATGACCATTAGGCCTTAAGAGCGGGAAACGAGTCGCGCGCGCGGAACCAAGTTGCGTCACCATTCTCGCGACGATGTTGAAAAGTCACAGGCCGGCTCTTGGAAAACAATTTCACGACGTAGTCCACGGTGCCATCTTGGGCATGACGCAAATGTCGGGTTAATTTTTATGCATTGCGCCGCGCCGGTGCCAGGCGTACTACCGTAATCCTTTATTACGGCTCTGCTTTACGACGTTGTTACGTTCCATTACTTTCGACTTCAATTCTTGGCGACGTCCGCCACACTCGCGATGTTTCGTAATTTCGGATTTACGCTGAAAAGAAATAGCCTGGCTACCCGATCGAGAGAGGTCATTTTTCTGAATTTTAAAGAAGATTTATTATTTTCTACAAAGATAGCTTTTATTTTGAAAAAAATAATACTTTCAGAATTTTATTCAGTCGATAATATTCGTGTGGATTTTTTAGCTTTGCGAGAGAGGATTCGATTCTCTTTTCGAGAGAGAGAGAACGATGAAGGTACAAGACGATCGTGATGGCACGTCGGTACTTCCGCATATCAAATCGATGTCTCGTGCGCACCCCTCACGCAAGATGATAGTATTCCTGCGTATACAAGGAGGAAGCACACTCCGACACGCGATGGGGAGATTAACGCGATACTTCGAGGAGTGGTAACTCCGCTCGCGACAGCGGGAGTCTTCGTGAGTTGTTAGACACGTGCATAGCGGAGGAAGGATTAAATTCGCTTACGTGCAGATCGAACGTCGCGCTTCCTCCTCTTCCTTTTCAATTCGCGCGATAAGCTAGACGACGTTGACAGACGTCGTGTAGGAAAGACTAGTCGGTGAGAAGCGAGGATAATATAAATAACTCATGCCAATTAGAATAATCAGTAAAAAGAAAAACGAGAATTCTGATCGGTCGGTTGTATTAGCGTTGTAATGAGAACTAAGCTTTGCGCAATAAATGCAGACGCACATCTATCTCTTTCGCCTTCCCGAGAATTTCTGGCTTTTCTTACGTCCACCAATAAACAAGTCAAGTAACAACGTAATCAATCGCCTCTGAGCAATGCGAGAAAGGCGCCTAACGCAGGAGGAAAGAAATACGCCGCGGGGACCGTGGAGGTGCGTGTGCGTGGCGCAGTTTTGCAAAGCCGCAATCACGCGGCGCGAAGCCGTGACGATGTTAAACGCGAGTAGCCTCGTACGAAGAAGGAAAATGAAATCCCACCTGGGGAGATTTCTCGCGGTGAGACGACAAACCACGTCGATCGTGTGACGCGCCCGTTCCGTTTCCGTTCGGACTCGTAAAAGTGACCGAGAATGGCTGGACCCGCGCACGCTCTTGGACAGTCTCACGCTCTCGCGCTCTCTGCCTACCGTCGAACGTCGTTCGAAGTTAGAAAAGTGCCGGTGTAAAAGTCGAGGAACACATACACGCGCGTAAAACTACGGCCGAACAGCTGCCGCGGCTACAACGCGCGGGTTCAACGTCGGGATATCACGCGAGAGAGCGGGGCAGACGTGCGGCGCGGCGGAGGAAGATGACGGAGGGTACGCGGGAAGAACGGGCGAGGCCGGACCAAGGGGTGGCAGTCGGGCAGCGGGGGAGGCGGCTGAGGAAGAAGACAACCCGGTCTCCGAAGAACAACGACCCGCCACTCAGGCCGTCGTAAAAAGGACGGGAATGTCACTGAATGACGGGGGCCGCGGGACCGGCACGGTAAGTAATTCTTCGGCAATTACATAATTACTCGTGGTTAGCCGTTGCGCGTTAGCCCGCTGC
Organism: Temnothorax curvispinosus; assembly: GCF_003070985.1. Lineage (NCBI taxonomy): Eukaryota > Metazoa > Arthropoda > Insecta > Hymenoptera > Formicidae > Temnothorax > Temnothorax curvispinosus. Next base: position 158,358 of record NW_020218496.1, on the reverse strand, counting down.
ACAGTCTGGCGCTCTCTCGCGCACGGTGGTAGAGAGGAGTCGTTACGATATTTACTACTATATAATGGCTGCCCCTGCCGACGAAGAAACGGACCGCTGCTGGCTGCGGTGAGCGAGCGAGCGAGCGAACGAGAGCGACGGCCTGAGGTTTTAAGGACCAACGCGTCCTCGGCGAGACGCGCCGAGCGGTCGGTACCTCGCCTTCGAAGGACAGGTGAAGTACAGTCATCCGCGGGGAAATCGGCGTTTAGAGATCGTTCGGTTTTCTACTTCGAGAGAAGCGAGAGAAGCATGACGCGCGTTGAAACGCAACAATGAAACGCCGCTAATATCGGGAGTAGAAAGTCGGGAGGACGGAGACTCCGGATAGTCCGGATCAACACACAATTCGCGATTTGTCGTGTCGCGTTTCTCGAAGTCGCTCGGAGAGACGACTAACGTTTTGGGACCATTAAGTCCTCCGGTCGCGGCCTGATGTATTGGATAGCGGTATCGACAAATCAGAAACCTGACCGTAACGTGATCGGGAACTGACGCTGATGATCATCGAGGAGGCACCGTAATGGCGAATACGACATTGGTATCAATTATATTAAGTTTTAAGAACACTATAACTCTCAAAGTGCGTCAATTTTTTGTCATTGTTCAAAACAAAAACCAGATTTTGATCCGCTTTACAAATCAAGTTGCGACTACAAGAATTCCGAAATCAGAATAAATCAAATCTTATTAAAGAAATCAAAACCAACGATTTTGGAGATCGTCACAAACGCTTTGCTTCACTGCACATGCAAACTGCCTCGAAATTTGACAAGAAAAGGACGATATCACACATCTTTCCGCGACGAAAAACTAAATGCAGCCAGAAATCCGTATAGCTTCGCAGGTATAAGCACAGAAAACGTGGCTCATCATCATGCACATTTTGGCTGTGCCGCCGCGTACCCGAAATTAGCGGTGATCGATGAACGTCGAATGGGAGCGGCGGGAAAAAGCGAGTGCGTCCCGAAACGCACGAAGCGTGTTAACGCTTGCTTTTGCCGATCGAGAGAGTCGCGTGAGTGATTTGGCCGGGTTCAGGGCGGGTACCACGCTCATTCCGGCTCGAAACCGACGATCGCGCTCTTATTTTTCGGGCCGCGCCGTGGTGGAACATGCGAAAATAGTGATTAGGAATTTGCATCGTTGCGCCCGTCATTCCCACCGACTGTCGGGACTTACGTGCCGCCCGGGGGATAATTTTTCGAAAAGAGAACACGAGGAAGCGGGTTAACCGATAAAGTGTATGCAAACATCCTGCCGTCTCCCGAAAGCAAGGCTATACCGTGGCGTGGCGACGATCTCTATTCAAACTGATTCAATCAATAAAATTTCCCAGAAAATTTTACAATTTATTCGTGTCATTTTGTCTTCAGTTAATTCTGATTTTAATAAAAATGTTGAAAAATTAAGAGTTCTGCAGTTAACAAGGATTGGAAATAAAGGAACTTTTTAACTGAATTTCAGGTACGGATAGATAACAAAAGTTGGTAAATTTGATTAAATATGACGGATAAAATTTGTAAATGCAGTAGTTCATTCTTCTCTCGGACTCTCTTTTCTCCCCGAGGAATTCCTATCGATGTCGCATCGATAAAAGCATCAGTTTTACTGTTCGGACGAATGATACCACGAAACACGAGCGTCTGCTCCGAGAATATATCGGGCCACGGGAATCCTCTAACGATGACTTTTGTACGCGGACAGCAGGCGAATACCGAAAACCGCGGTGCAAAAAGCAAGCGGGCGAAGCACGCGTGACCTGTATTTAAGGTGATTTCGACGGGGGCCCAGAGACCAGGGCTCCCGCCCGACGCTGCCCCTCTCCTCGTGTGATTCTTATTTGCAAACCGCCCTCTACTCCTTGCCCCTCCGCGAACGTGCACGCGAACGTGAGAACCTCGCGGTCCTCGCTTTCGTTGAACCACGTGTGAAACGCGTGCAACGGACCGCCCTAATTTGATAGTCGAGGACTAGCTGACTACGTAAAATACCGATTTCCGGCCTGGACCGTCCTAGTTTCTCGCGCGCGCTTTCTACTTTGCTGCCGCAACGTACGTCTCTCCGCTTATCTTCTTCCATTTTTCGTCGATTTAGATAATTTGAACTATCTGGGGATGCATATCTCGGTTTAAGCGCTTCAGAGAGAATCGCTATTCAGAAAAATATCTTGTATCGCGTGTCAATTGAAAGAGAAAAACCTATATTTCTTTTTATTAATCTTCTTTTATATTCTTTTTGAAGTAACAGAGTAAATTCATTTACTTTAACCACAACATATTTTTTTGTCTTATTTCTACTAGAAATTTTCTTGGCACCACCGTCATGAAATGTGTTAAGAATGACGTTACTGATGACCGGCATTAAGCTTTCCGTTTATGCCTTGTCAGTCACCAGTGGTCGTCAGGGAGTCAAATAAATAGCACATATCACATTTTTTTGCAACAACATGCTATATGTTCAATACTGTATATTACGTATTTTATTGTCTTTTTTAATATAAAATTATCTAACCGACGTGAACAGAAAGTCCAAGTTAAAATTCGCTCGGCAGTAAATGTGTTAAATATTATTTTGAAAAGTTGTTTGTTACCAAGACTTACGATATTTTAAACTAAATAAGAATTTGCAATTTGTAATATTCAATTTCTATTTTCATAGTGCAGTATTTTCGGGAGGAAGAGATGGTTAGCCCAAGGATCCTTTCTAGATCCACTTGAGCGATGAGCGAGGCGATGAGGATCTTGCCGAGGACTTCCTTCGCTTACGGCCGCATCCTCTTTCTCCCTCCCCCCGCCCTTTCTTTCAATATTTATTACGACCGCGCCTGGGTCCGTTCGCACCCTTATCGGGGGCCCTCCGCCGGCCCTCTCCGCAACGCGCGCGTCAAGTCGAGGGCCGCGAGCGGCCCGGCAGTGGTTCCGAGAGTCGATTCCAATTCGATATCACCGACGCAGCACGAAGGAGAGAGAACATTGCTGCGCCGCGTTTTGTACGCTGCCCGCCTATCAGTCATCGGTAATAAATTTAGAAACAAATTGCCGGTCACCCCGGCGACCTATCGCGGAAAGGTGCAACGGACGTACCCGCGATGAAGGGGGTTGATGGCACCGTGGAGGCGCCGCCGCGGCGGGAGGAGCGGGGGGAATAGTGCAGCGAACGGGCCGCAAAGCAAACAACAATAATAATTATTTGATACGAGTCGACGGAGGAGAGGGAAGACGGGGAGGGAGACTTACGCGAGTTCGTAATATCTGTAATGGGCTGTTCTACTCGAGTGACCTGTCGGCCGCGACTGAATTAATGGCGGCCGAGATTTCGCGTGGAAACGAGACGATTGGTATGGAGCGCGATGAGGCGCGGGGAAAGGGAGGAATGAGAGGTGAAGGCTGCCGCGCGTAGGGAAGAAAGGGGGTCTTGCAGCGGGGCCCAGAGGGTGGAAGATCGTCCGTCTCTCTCCCTCAACTCTCTCTTCCTCTCGAGGCAGCCGGCAGTCTCGAGTCGTGACGCACGAGCACGCTCCTACGTGTATTGGGTGGACTCGCATAATCATATTTCCACGTAACGAATTGCAGGCGTATATTGCAGCCCTATTGCCCTTTTCTGCTGCTCACATAGGAAAATTAGGAAATCAGGAGAAAGGTAGGAGATTTGAATAACATTGTTTAACAAATCCGCAACTGCAAAATTGTATGTCTCGATCAGAAGTACCTACCGTGATTTGTAACATCTCATGGCGTGCTTTTTTGGTTCTATAGAAAGCTTTATCGTTGGCATTTGTTCGAACTGTTTTAACTCTCTTGTGTGAACGCTCGACATCTAGTATAATTGAAGGTTTCTTTAAAGCAAGAGGGATAATGTAAGTCAAAAAGTCCATTTTGAGAAAAATGACCATTTGCCCATCAAACCTATAAGTTTACCTACTTATCTTCTTTTTGCAACAAAAAGAGGGGACGTAAGTCGATTTACATCTCTCTCGCGTGGAAGCTCTCAATTATAGAAAAATCGCGGTTTTGACTAAATGTACCGACTACCACAGCATCATATTATTATCCGATTTGGAAGGTGGATGTCCACCGCGTCTCTCTTGAGAAGGATCATCGTGGACGCGTACACTCGCATGACCCTGGCTGGAAATCTCGCGCTAATTGAATGGGGGAAGTCGTTTCGGGGCAAACCGCGGAGCGCGTTGCTCCGGCCCGATCGTTTCGGGCGCATTTATGGCGGTCGCTTGATGCGCTCCTAATTGCCTGGAAAAAAATGTGCCCGGGCACCGTCTGCACGACGGTGCTTTGAGAATGGAAATTTTGACTTCGGACAAATCGACAAAGCTGCGCATAATTGTGCCCGCTATTATGCACGGGCTATCTCTCATTCCCCATCACGTGCGCGCGTTCCTAACAAAATCTCGATTTAATTATACGGATTATATACGGTGTCCCAGACCTATACCGAGTGACCTTTCATACATCGTAGGTTTTCAAGCCAATCTGGGATTGATCAGCAACTGACACCGGTTCTTTTTGGGCACCTCGAAGTCTTTTAATCGGGCGAAGTCGCGGCATATTTTCGTATACAAGTTGCAGGGTTGATAAATCGGTCGGATCAGTTCTCATTCCGAGTGGCAATTACGCGCGCTAACGAGCACCCGGGAACGAATCGGCGACTATTAAGCCTCGACGTCGGGCTAGCTTACGCGACCACATGCGACGCGATTATTACGTCGTCGACTCGCTGCTCGCACGGTCTCTCGCACGGCTAATACGCTAATTACTAACAGCACGCGCGTACGATCCCGTCCAGCTCGTCGTCAGCCCTCTCTTAGCCGAGGACGTCCCGCGCGGTGGACGTCCTCGTTCGTCATAATAGCGCGCATCAGTCAGAAACAGTGGGATTATTTGTGGGGCCAGAATTACCATCGGCGAAAAAGTGAAATTACTGATACGCGGCGGCGGTGATCATTAGTGTCCATGCAGAAGAAGATGAGGAGGACAAAGAGAGAAAGAGAGAGGATGAAGGCGGGAGAATCAGGCTTCTCGCCCAGGAATATTTCCATGCGACTCGACGTACACGCGACATACACGTGATACACGGCGTGCGACCAAAGTTGCGTTGCGGCAACTCGGGCCAGGGATCGACCGCTCTCGCGGTATCGGCATGCAACTCATTATGCACATCCAGCACATCGGCCGGGCAGTGCACATGTAATTTTTGCGAGGTGCGCAAGGAGAATCGCGCCGCACGCGTCGCGTGCAACCAATCGCATGCTGTACGCGCGAGATGCATTGTTCTGTGGCTCCGCCGGTCGCCCGGGGACACGCTCTTTCGATCGTAAATATCGCGCGCGGACATTCTTGCGACGACGACGTACAAAGACTCTCTTTACTTGTCCATTTCTCACCACTCGCGCCAGTGTATTGTAAAAGAAAATTCTTCGTTATTGTGTACGGGACTTACTTTGGCCCCACCGCGGGCTAGTGTCATTTGCAAAACATGCGTAACAATTTTAAGTTTTTTTGTTATTCAAATATATTACAAGCAATGGCAAACCTTCTTGTTTTAATATCTCTTTATCTTCTCCTGCGTCTGCGTAAAATTTTTTGCTAATTTCTTAATTATTACACTGTTAAATGTTAAAGGATGAAATTTAAATCAACACTTTGAGTTAAATAACATTTTGTTATTTTTAACTACTACGCGTGTCAAAATTTATTATTTTAACACAAAACATTTATTATTTCCACTCCATTATTGATTTTAGTTAAATTAACGACTGTTGAGTGTGGGAGCAGTGACGACCTATAAAAATGACTCAAATTGAGTACAATTTGACACTACGAATTTAACAGTGTAATTATCAAGTAGTTGTATTGGAACAACGACCCAAATAAATTTCCAAAAACGTATGCCGCGTGTAAAAGCCTGAATTATTGTTAGACGCGCCAGAGAATTAGATACGCTAAGATTTTCATATCGCCGGCAATGTTACAGATTTTTCCCTCAGCTTTCCCAAGCCCTCGGGAACAATACGTATATCACAGAGAGGGGCCAGGGGACGGGGCGCTGCGGCGCGGCGCCTCTCTCTCGTGTTCCCGTCTCAAAAAGCCGGCGTAAAATTCGGCGATGAGCGTGACGGCCGCGAAACATCTGGCGGGACGTTTTCCGAAACAGGTAACACCAGGCATGGGGAGTTTCAGGACATAATGATACAGTGGGCTTGGTGGTAAAGGGCGAGATCCTCCCGCTGCTAATTAAAATCTGCCCGCGGAATACATTACCGGTGCCGGGGCCCCTCCGCACACACGTGTAAAATATATACGTATATATATCTGGCCGGGGACCCAAAGTGGAAAACAACGCCCACCGCGCCCAGCCGATTTGACACTTCATTATTCGCCGACCACGTGGGACCCTGTCATTAAAACGAGATTAGTCTCGTAATCGTAAAGTCCGCCCGGCGAGGGCCTCGCGCGTCTCTCGTGGCCCCCTTCTGCCACCCGTTCTCCTCAGGTTCGAGACCTGAGTTACAAAGTAGAATAAAGATGGTAATAAGCACCGGTCGTAATTCAAGACCCCGAGCGCGGCCGGCGCCGAGCGAGCCGAAAGCTCGCCCCTCCCAGGAAAAGAACTCCCTCGCCCCGGAGAGATTGTCCACGAAAGTTATCGCGCGGGTGAGACTTCCAAACTTTGAAAATTGAAATCTTAGAGCGACACGAAACTCTCTCTGCTTGTCTCGAGGAGTCGACCCCTAATCTTGTTTGTCGAGAGAAACACCCTTGGATTCCATCACCACTCACTGATTTGAACCAATCTTTCTCTTTACATAATTTTATTGCAGAAAAAAGAAATTTAGATAGCTAGTTCACCGGTCATAGAGGCTTCTTGTACTTTTTTTTATCCTTGACAGTTAATTTCTTCCTGGATTTATGTTTGTAATGCGTCTTGCATCTTCGGGTTCGGATTGGGATTTCGGATGACGAAGGAAACGCGTGCTGTTGCTCGAAGATTGTTCGGTCGCGTTTCGTCTACGGTTGGTTAACCGTCGGGTACGACGATGGAACGTCGTGAATATTCAGCCCAATCCGCCGAAAACGGACGAGGGGTGGCGTTAACGCGTCCCAACCGATTCGCCGGCGTTCCGCGCACGTCGACTCGGTGCATACGCAAATACGCCGCACGGAACGGCAGAAACGTCCAGCTTACGGAGGATTAACGTCACGCCTTGGCAGAGTCCACCCGTGGGACCGACGGGAACGAAAGTACTCCACCGTCTTACATATGCGTGCGCTCTCCTGAAAACGACGCGCTGAAAATGTACGTGGAATGATGTAGGATAAATGCTTCGCTTTCTGCGTTTGAACGATCATTTAAATATACGATACCCTGTTTATATAAATTTCTGCAATATGATAAACAAATCCTTGAAGAGAATAGACATGTATATATAAGGGATTAAAATTATGTCAAGTATTATACCATCCGTATAATCGTATCCGGATAATTTGTCGTTTGTCCCTCAAGATTTAGATAAACGCTGATTCTCGACAAAAATCGAACGTTCGCGGAATCGACGCGCAATCTCGTAACGCGTTGATCTCGCCGAAGTGGAATTCCGAGACGAGCGAGAGGAAATTCCACATCCCCGTTGCGGCCGCGCGCGCGCTTCCAGGCGCCTTTTTTATTTTGCGAAAATGAGAGTTTACTGCCTTCCGCGGGGTGAGAGAGAAGAAACGCTCCTTTGTCTCTTTATGGTCGGAAAGTGGCTCGTGGATCGCGGCCACGGCAGAAGAGCTCGAGAGACCCGAGACGGCATCGCCGCGCCGCCGCCACCGTCACCGCGCCATCGCCGCGGCCGTCTTCTTCTTGGACGCCACGAAGAAGTACGGTCGGATAATAACGAGTTTCGCTGTCGTCCCTTTCGCCCTTGCGCGAGTAGCGCGAGTCGTAAAGTCAGCCGATGTTAACTCCCCCCGCCGCCCGTGTCCGCCCGACCGTTTTTCTTCCACGGCAATGTGGACGATCGTGTCAAATTTTTATTGCGCCAACGAGCCTGTCTCGTAGCGCGCGGGTCTCTCGCAATCGTCTCGCCTTATACGGCATTGGAACGAGAAAAGAGAAAGACGGACTTTACCTCGGGTCGATCGCGTCGACGCAGCATCCCTTCGCTGGACATCGACAGATTGCGAAGGATAACGATGAGGATTGTACAAATGTGATAATAAGCTCGATAAAATATAGCGGTACAGGTGCGAGTATACCGGAGGGCAGACAAACAAACAAGATGTTAGATTCTCTGACAAGATGTTAGATTCTCTGGATGAAAATTATTAGCAGGGAGATAAGTAAACGTATGAAATTAATTCACAGTCAACAATATCATCGATTATAATTTGATAGCTCTCACTTTCAGAATTTCGATAATAATTGGACACCCTGTAAATAATTTCGATAGTCGTATAAAAATACTCTGAACTATTCTGCGTTCTGCACACTCGATTTAATCTGCCGCAATTCGATTCAACCTCAATGGAGGCCATTTAGCTGAAATGAAGATTTATATGTTAGACTCATATATGTTAAATTCTTGATAAAGAAATGCTCAGATCGCAGTAAACATGATCACTTCCACGTTCCGTTTTCGTCTTCATAAATCAGTTAATGGTAAGATAATTATGAACATCAGCAAAAATGTTGAAGAGAGAGCCTATAATCTCAAACTCAAATTTAGACAAATCGAAATTTAAACAGCAGCGTAGAGTATTATGGTCCGTTCAAGAAGTAATTTATATATATTTGCAGGCGCACGAAACATCTTTCGAAATTACAGCAGCGACGGCGCTAGCATTTTCAATGGGTTCAAAAGAGAGAGGCTGCGGTACCGAGAAGAGGCAGGTATCGTCCTGTATCGTGCACATTTTGTGTCTACTGTAAAAAGATTCAATCGTGCAATATCCATCAGTAGTATACAAATATTTCCGGTCTGTTTATCTAAATTAATCAAAATCACTGATACAGCGATTTCCATCCCATGCACATTTTTTTTTCTTCGACCGAATAAACTTTATTCGCGTATTTGTGTTCACTGCACTTGAAAATTCGTCCAATTCGTTCTACGACACCATTGACTGCACTACTCTATATGTCGGCAAGGTTATTACGAGTCGAGGAATTCCTGCGGGAAATCTGCTCGCGACGACTCAGAGCTGCACAATATAATCCCGGAAGAGCGCAAAGTTCTCGGCTTGGATAAAGCAGAAGATCCGTTCGACCGTTGTCTTCAATAATAATTGCTTCAGATAAACATCAACTCTTACTTTTATGGCGAACATCTATAATTATTTGTATTTACGATTTAAATAATAAAAAAAAGAAAAAAAGCAGATTAATAAAGATGAGCTAATATCGACAAGTTTAAAAATAAGCGAAATAAATTATTTATTTGGTAAGCCTGAGAATTACACATGGCTATGATGAAATTACACTGTTAAATTTGTCGTGTCAAATTATACTCATTTGAGTCGTTTTCAACCATTCCTATAAGTCGCCACTGCTTCTACTCAATATGTCATTAATTTAAATAAAACCCAGTGGAATTAAAATAATACTGTATTGTGTTAAAATAATAAATTTCGATATACATCGTAGTTAAAATTAACAAAATGGTATATTTAACTTCAAGGTATTTCTTAAGATTTCATCCTTTAATATTTAACAGTGTATTTGTTCGATCTAAAAAATGTTATCCGAAAGACTATATTTACTCTAAATAACAAAAATTCGATTGGCAGAGCAGAAATATCCAAGGTGAACAAGTTGTACGATTCACCCCTCTGGATGATCCTGGTATTGTCACAATCGTTTCATGTTACGTCGTGTAATATTCAACGCGATGTCTATTACACCGCTGGACTACCTGACGTTTCGCGTGATGCGTCGATATTTTCTTTCCCCCTATTTTTTTTGCTCTCCGAACGAGAGGCGTACACAGTACACACCGGGGGCGAGGAGGTAAAGACGCATTACCAGATTGGCTGGCTCGCGTTCACATTCAGGGGGGGGAAAGAGGTCCTTTACATTCATGAAGCTTTCATCCGGTTGATTTGACTACGCGCTACGTATTCGCGGGTCTCGATTTGATTTGCATTGATTGGAGTGGCCGGCTCTCCCGATAACGACCGTTCTTCTTCGGCGGCGATGCGGATTCCGGAATCGGCGGCGAATCCGCGGTGTTGCGCGAACGCGCGTGCGAATAAACTTTTGCAATGATTTTAAGAGGATGTATTTCGCTAAATATACTTACTTCAACTGCGAATTTCGCATGAGTAACAATCTCAAATAAAACAAAGATCACGAACTGTGTAAAGAATTTATTCGTAAGTTTAAATTGTCAGGAATTATATTTCTGCATTCTGAAAAGAAAAAAAAAACAATTAATAACATCACGTGTTATTCAAAATCCAATAATTTTATTTAAATGGAAAATTATGCAACATTTTATAACAAGATATATATTGTGTCAATCGTGTGCAAGTATTAATTAAATATTAAACGCATACAGGTAATACTGCATTGGAGTTTGCAACAAACGTGAATCATAAACAATTATAAACGTTGTTGCAATAACGCTAAATTTGTTTTAAACTTTATCATCTTCAGCATCGCGGCGTGTTTCTTTTCTTGCCTCGCAATATTTATAAATATTGATTACATACAGATATAATAAAATAGAATAGAAGCAAATGTTAAGTAGTTGAGCAAGCCATGCCGTGATACAATGTAATATTATTCGCGTATATTAAAAGACTTATTTTTACCGTGAAATCCCGCCGCTCCATCACGACGCGTCCCTCGCCGGGACGTCTTACAACAGGCGTCGCGATAGGTGCACAAGCGGGCATCCCAATTTCGTCTTCTTCCACGACAACGGCAGCATTGTGCCCGCGTCAGCGGCGGAACGATGATTAATCGATCGACTGTCACGGATATCGCTCTTTCTCCCTTCGCGCGCGGCTACTACGGTCGCGGATGGAGAATGAGGCGCGTAATGCCGCGGACCGCGCGCGCGAATACCTCCATTAATAAAAATCAAATCGCTATTAAGTCGAAAATATTTACAGTGTCGCGAACAACAACGGCTGACTGCCTGTCTCCCCCTCTTTGGGAACTGCGGACTCCGAAAATGAACCGTCGTCGAATCGAAAAATCGCCGCGGTTCAGATCGACGCGGTCACTAATCGTCGCGGAATGAGTCTCCATTTTCCTTTTTTCCCTCTCGCGTCTTTTCTTTCGCGAGGGACCACCTGGAATTTTCCCAGATTAAATTGATTCGTACGCGCGCACTTTGCGGCGATCCGATGATCCGCCGCCGCCGTTGCTGCCGCCGTCGCCGTGACCGCATCATTCATCTCGCCGGTGTACTATTAGTACTGTTATTTATGGTGAAAAAAAGCGTAGGCCGCGCGGAGCGCGGCACCCATTATGTATCGAGATCGGGTCGCCGGGTGATTTATGCCGACCGGCGTAAATTGCCGCTTGTCCTTTGCGAGATCGTAGTGAAACGTCGCCGATTAAAATCCCGCCGCCACGTTGATCGTGATTTAGCGGAGTTTAGGTGGGCCCCAGCCCCGCCGCATCGTGATTGCGAAATTAGCGATCGCGAGATTACGCTAAGTTTATGCGCGCGAAAAATACAGGCGTGGCACACGGCTCTGTTATTGGGGTACGTGTAGTCCCTTGGGGTCGCGATTATCTATATAAACTTAATTAAATTACTCGACAAAGATTGAGATAACGTTGGACGTGTACTTGAACAAACTGCTGCGAAAGGATCTGTTTCAGGCATCTTATCCTCTCTTCCCCTTTTTCACTGGCTCATATAAACTCATATTAATAAAAAAAAAATAATGCAAAATATAGAACCAAAAACATTGCAGCAGTTATTAAAAAAGAAAGCTAAAGTTCAATAGTTTTCTTTTAGTAGCTGTTAATTCATTTCCAAGTTAAATTCTTTTTCATTGGCCTCAAAAAAATAATAAAAGCATAATTTTATAATTCTTACATCCTAAAATGGTCGACTGATCACTAGCACACTTGGCCCTTATCGTCCAACGTCCGGAAACATTCCAACGTGGGATACGTTCGCAGCCGCAACAATTCGTGCTCGGTCTGCAGCGCCAGGAGCTCGGTGTAATTCTCTTGGAGCTTCCTGATCAGATCGGATCGTTGCCTAAAAAGACGCATCTTCCGGTCCGTGTGCTCGCGCTGCCTCATCTCCCCGATGACGTCGCGCTGGTACTCCAATTCCCATCTCGCCACGTTCATCTCGGTGATGGTTCGATCGAGCTCGGCGTTCTTCTTCTTCACGCGAGCAATCTTCCGCCGGAGGTTCTCCAGTCTACTCGTCTCCCTGGACAAGGCTTTGTCCAAAGATTTCGTCGCGGTCTCGATCTCTCTCTCGAGATGCACCGCGGTTTTATCGTCGCGCAGCCCCTTCGCCTTCCTCTTCAGGTAGGTGCGCATGTCCCGGGTGACCGTGACATCCTCTATAAAGTGCAGATCCTCCTTTAGCTCCTTGCACCTTGTCCTCAGGCATCGGTGCTCCCACTCGATCGACACCACCTCGTGGCGGAAGTCGATCGTGCGCTTCAGAGCGTCCAGCTTGCGCGCACCCGCGACGCGGACGTGCTCGTTGACCCTCTCGATCTCTCCGCGCGGCACCAAGACGGCGTTCGCCGCGTCGCGCCGTTCACCCCGCAACTCGAGCTCCACCTGACCTCTCTTTAGCACCAACTGTATTTCCGCGTTCTGCTCACGCATTATCCGCTCGTCCCTCGCTGTCCTCAGCCGATCGTTGAAGAGGGCCACGCTCGACTTACACGTGTCGATCTTACTCTCAAACACGGCGAGCTTTCGCTCCACTGCGGCTATCTCCAGCTGTCGAGCCTTGATCTGCAGCTCGACATTAATCTTCTGGCGGCGCGATTGCGTCAGGTGGTCCCAATGACTCGCGTCGACCGACTGCGGCAGTCCGCTGGGTCGCGCGTCTAAACTCTCCAGGATCTTCGAGTAATCCGCGCATTCGGCCGGGAAATAAGCCGGCTTGATACGGTCTACAAGATGCTTTGCGAGATTGAGCAGGTCGCTGGCAGCGACGTTCTTCAAGGATACCCGCGGTCTTCGCTTGTACTGCCGTTCGAGAAGCTCGACGTTGATCTTCGACAATGCAGCGAATTCATGCTGGAGCTTCTTCACCATCGTCTTCTCGCGAGTGCAGAGCTCATCGTGCTGCGCGAGCATATCCTGATAGACGTCGTGCAGCTTCTGCGCGTGTTCCTCCAGCGTGTTTTCGTATCGGCGTTTCTCGGATATCTCTCGCTTCATTCTATCATCTTCCTTCACACCCTCAATCCGCGCCAGATTACGCATACGGCCGCGTACGTGCCGCAGCCTCAGTTGGTTTATCGCCGCTTCGATTCTTAGTTTCAGCTATAAATAAAAGTTGTTCTGAGAAATCTAACAAATTCTCCATGTCAGTCGATAAAGAAAATATAATTATTATAATTATAAAATATTATAATTTATTTTAAAAAAATTAATTTAATTCTTGATGGGTAAATAATAATTAAAAGTTAGAGATGAGAGACCTGAAAGAATTCGTTCAATTTGGCGTCGAACTTGTCGATGTCTTCCTGCAAAAGTGCAATGATTTTCGCGTAGTCGGTCTCGAGCATCCTTCTGTAACGATCACGTTCCTGCCGAAGAATCTCCACATTCGCTTCGTACTTCTTTACGGACGCGATGTCGTCGGATGTATACTGCTCCGGCTGTTTCTCCAGCATGCACGCGGGCTTGCGCACCTCTATCTTGATGGTGTCTTCCCAGTGAATCTCCAGCATGCCGTCCATCATCTTCATCAGAACGCGCTCGCGAAAATCGTCGGCCAATAACAACTGTCTGATTCGTTCGGCTTCCGCTACTTGCATGTCCAGGATTTCCTGCTGCGACGGCGACACGTACGGCCTCGCCTTGACCTCGTGATCGAGCACTTGTATAATGCTCTCTGCTTTCTCCTAATCGCGGTATTGTATTTACTTTATATATACGCATTCAATAGTTATTACTCGTGATTGCGGCATCGTGCAGGAAGGTTTATAAAAAAATTAATTTTAATCTCCAATGTATATTAGAAGTTTTTACCGTCCTGACATTTGTATAACCTCTTGAAAAATAATTTATTATTTTATAAAATTGGATAAATTTTTAGAGATAAATACTGCATTTTTTTATAGTTTGATTTTTCATAAAAATTTATAAGTTTGAAAATCTGTTACTACTATCTCCAATATTGGCACAGTATATTTTTCCGTGAGAAAAGTTAACTTAATTTCCCTAACTCATTCACAAGAATATTATCTACTTGTTTTTCCCGCACGTTTTTCTCGCAATAAATCAGTTAAGGCTATAGCTTCTCGGGCATCCGGTAGAAGCAATACTCGCACCTCGTGTTTACCTTGGGATGCCACTGAGGATCAGCAGGAACCCGCGGCACGCCCTGGCCGAACATTATCCTCAGCTCGGAGTCTATATGACGTATCCGCTCGTTCCTCTCCTGTATCACGTTCGCTTCCCGCTCCTTTGCCGCGTACATGTCGTCGAAGAGCCCATTGAAGTAGGCATGGAGCTTGCCGTAATCGTGCATCAGATAACGATCGTCCAGCATCACGTGCGCGAACCCGTAAGACTCCATTTGCGAGTAATAGTAAGGCGATTGCTCGACGAACCGATGCGTTGTCATGCCTGCGGACAAGCGCCAGACGATTAGCGAGGTTTAATCGAGCTAAGTCGGAAGTCTCAAGTCTCGCAGCTTCATACAAAGTAAAACTGGAATCTTCTTTTTTTAAATCTCCTTGATGATCAATTTAGGTTTTTTATCCTGGTAAATCAAGCAACTTTTTATTTTAAACAACTTTAAATGTCCATTATGTTTCTCCAGATCTTTTCATTCGAAGTTTTTCAAGGAAACCTTTTCAAGTGTTTAGAAAGCGTTAATGTAAGAGTCATTATTTAAGAATCATTTAGGCACGTAAAATTCTGATTTTTTGCAAAAATTGACAGAAAAGTATTATCATTGTTGTCGGAAGCTAGCAAGCGCAATGCTC
Organism: Temnothorax curvispinosus; assembly: GCF_003070985.1. Classification (NCBI taxonomy): domain Eukaryota; kingdom Metazoa; phylum Arthropoda; class Insecta; order Hymenoptera; family Formicidae; genus Temnothorax; species Temnothorax curvispinosus. Next base: position 143,161 of record NW_020218496.1, on the reverse strand, counting down.
TAAGAATGAAAAAAAGTCTAACGTAATGATCCACACACACTTATTGCAAAAAAAAAGAAACAGAAACTTATTATTTTACCATCAACCGCCCGCAGCTCCGCTAATTCCTCAGGATCGATCTCTCGCTCCTCCTCTTCCAGAAGCAAATCCATCCTGCGTCTTTCCTCCTCGCGATACACCCGGACGGGTTTGCTCAGTTCCACCCGTAATTGCTCGTCCGTGTAGCTGTGCCACGGTTGGAAGGTGTCATAGACGATGCTGCGCACCGAATCCCTGGCGAACTGCGCCCATCGCAGGTGTTCCCTGAAGTACGGATCCTCCTCGGTCAGCGGATAATTCGTCACCTCCGTGTCGCCGCGGAAGGAGAATATCGAGCGACCCAACACGACCTGCGGATCCCAGAAGGTCGCCTTCAACCAGCCGGCTATGCGATCCATCGAGGCACAGACGTGTTCGAGCTCCATGCGGGCGTCCTCGCGCTCGTCTCTAGCCGTCTTCAGCCTCTGATCGCGGCCTGCTCTGTTCAGGTCGAACGCGGACACCGGTAACTTCTCCATCTCCGAACAAGTTTCGTTGGCGTCGAGGAGCTGCTTGACGGTGGCCTTCAAGGCATCCAGATTCTTCGCAATAGCGGCCTTCTCCGCGGCGTAAAATTTTGTCTCTTCTTGCAGCTGTGCGTTCTGCCGCCATTCTTCCCAGGTTCTAAATCCTTTTTCGCCGGCTGCTGGGAAATCTACTCTGGCTCGGGTCAACGAGGCAAGGATCGCCGGGTCCAAGGAGGCGTAATCCGAGAGTATCTTCTCTCTTTGCTTCACGTACCATTCATAGTCCACCGGATAGACGCTTTTGGTTTCAGTCACGAGCGGTGACGCTTTGCTCTTCTGTACTGAAAACAGAAATCGTTACCGTTTCATGAGAGAAGATAATGTAAAGAAGGGACTGATTATATTATTCTTTAAGAAAAATAAGAAATCACATGTGGTTGTTACTAACACATACTTTTTCGCTCTCACGACGAACGTGCGTCGCGATCAAAGAGCCATCGTGGCCAAGAGCGACCACCACGTTACCGTTGGAATTAACGACCGCCTTCCGGCTGCCCAAGTCGAGTCTGTGATGTACCGGCACCACGGCGACGATCTGCTGTACCGTTCTGTCGCGAATAATGACCAGCCCGTCGTAGGCGCACGTGACGATCCAACGTCGATCGGCGAAGACACGAGCGTGTCGCGTGTGATGACCCGTCAGCGTCGCGTCCATCAAGGTCGCGTCCTCAAAACCGCGTCGCAGCTTCAGGGTGTGTAACTGCCGTTCGAGGTAAGGCGAGCTTATCAGCAGCCGAGGATCGCCAGGCGCGTAAGACAGCTCGTAAAAGAGCGCGGGCAGCGTTACGACGCTGATGGCCTCGTTGATCAGACGTTGACTTGCCCCGATGAGGTACGACACGTCGTACACGAGCAGCTGCTGACCCACCGAGCCGAACGGCTCGTACTGGGCGTGGAGTATAAGCACCTTTAATTTCCCGCGCGTATCTTCGTCATACAGCACCGCGTCGGCGATGCGACCCTTCGCCCGGAGCTGGGCCACCACCTTCCACGGCGCGTCGCGTCGCAGGTTCACGCAATAGCAATTGCCTGTCTCCTTCTGCGCGGCGATCAGAAATCTGTCGGCGAACATAAATCGACCATCGAGAGGTGTATAATTCTAGTCGGGACGGCGCGCGCGCCTACTCTCGTTCTCGTGACTATAAATACGCTCGGCGAAGGAGTATTATAGTCGTATTTATAATCCTTCCTTGAGAAATGAGGATTCCTTGTTCCTCATTCTACATTTCATAAATCTTAAGGTTCGTTATAGCCGTATTCATATTATAGTCCTTCCTTGAGGAATGAAGATTTCTTTGTTCCTTATTCTACATTTTATAAACCTTCCTTGACCGATTAAGGAACCTTAAGATTTATGAAATGTAGAATGAGGAACAAGGAATCCTCATTCCTCAAGGAAGGACTATGAATACGCGGCTATATAAGTATTTAGAGAAGCGCCTTATCGGTTGCTCCCTGTGGGAACGTAGAAAATCAACGCTTCACGTAATGGAGGAGAATCACGTTCGTGAAATGTAATGAACGATACTGGGCACGGGACTCCCCACGTGTTTCAAATTCTGTTTGCTGTACTTAACCTAACCTAACCCGAGTTAGAAATTAGAAAACAGACAGTTATAAGTCTTCAATTTATGTTAATATTATTTTACTGAACGGTGTATTTTTTTTGTCAATTGTTACGATTATAATTAACGCATTTTGTCGATTTTGTAAAGATATGAAATTAGAAAATTGTTGTAAAATGAGATAAATCGGCTTACAAATTGTTGTCATCAACAGTTTATGTCAACACTTTAAAATGCTGTAAATTAAAAAAAAATTGATATACAGATTATTTCATTGTCAGACTCACTTGCCGGAATGACAGAACTTTATGAGATCTAAGGAATTTGTCTGGAGACGAAAGTACGCCAGGATTGTTGGTCGCTCCGGATCGGTGACACCCAGAACTGTCATCTCACCCTGATCGCTAGCAACGACGATCAACGGGTCATCCGGATGCGAGGCTTGAGCCGATACACCGCCTTCCATATCGAGCTCCACTTTGGAGACCTCGCTGCCGCTATAGCTCTCGAGGATGGTCAATTCCTTAAGATCGTCCGTCGCCGCGAGGTGATGGCACCAAGGATACAAGAAATCGACGAAGCGGTACGTACCGCCGTGATGCAGGTACTTATGCACCGTCGGTACGGTACCCTCGTCCTCGGGGAACACCATCTGCATCAGGTAACCCTCGAGGGTGTCGTAGAAAAGCCAATTCCTGGAGGGGTGCGCGACCAGGATATGGGGCTTGACGATCGACTTGACGTACCATCGCTTGCGCCAGACGTCGGTCGTCGGTTCTCTCTTGAAGTAGCGGATCTGACAGAAGGTCGTCCTGAGAATGATACCACCGCGAAACCAGCACACGGCTGGTACCTCAATGTCCTCGCAAATCCCGCAGCGTTGCGAGAAGACAACGCGGAGGACGTTGGTACCGTCGTAGTTGCTTAGGTATACGTGACCGTCCGCGTCGGTGATGGCCAGCAGCGGATCCTTCGGCGTGCTCGGGCACCAGTCGATCCCGCGAATCGTAGCTTCTCCCGGCAGTTTCACCTCGTAATCTTTGCAATTAAAACATTTTACGTATTTTAGAACCTTTGACTGTGGGATGCACATCGTTCGTTAGAGATCCGGGAGAATTAACATTCTCTTGGAAAAAAGAAATAAAGAAATAACATGCCTTTTAGGATAACAAATTTCTCGACGACATCCAGCTCCCAAGTGAACAATTTTCCGCAGGTCTTTCCCATTTGCCCGATGACGGTGCGTCCCGTCCGAGTTATTCTGATCATCTGACCGATCTCGTCGCGTATAAGCGTGTTGACAATCGCGATCTTCTCCCCCGTTCGCCAGGACCACACGATCATCGGGAAATTCGGATAGGAGCCCAGCGACACTAGATGATCGTTTGGAGTGAACGCGATCGCCAGATAGCCGCTGTTGCATCCTCCAACGCACTCGCAGATTTTCGTCATCGAGGGATACGCGAGAACAAAGATTCGCGGATTCAACGATCTCTCGGAGAAGGCGAAAATCGGCGAGGACTGGTGACCGGATATACAGCGAGCACCATCGCCGGTCGCATTATTCCAGCACCAGTGCAACGTTTGTTGTTTCTTGACGACGTGAAAGAATATAATGTACAGGCCGGTGCACCAGGCAAGCACATCTTTGCCGATCCAAACTATTTCCTCGATCTTGCTGCCGCGTACCCAGCAAGGTAAATAACTCGTAACTTGATTCATCTGCGCGTACTTTTCACGAATAATACTACGTACTAAGCTAATAAAATTGTCAATTGATTATAAAGACTAACCTAGAAGATCATAAGACCACTTTGACAAGAGTTGAAAAGAGAAACAAGTTACAAACAGATTGAATGAGTGATAACGAATTTTGAACACTCGTGCATAATAACTGTTAATTATTCAATGAAACGACGTCACAAAGTGATCGATTTGTTAACTTGACAATTTTGCGAATATTCGATAAGATTAAATGATAAATATCGAATTACGCGATTAATAAAAATTGTAAATCTAAATTCAAATTAAATTTAACTCTTTGCTTATCTAATTTAAAAGTGATTTTAAATTAGATAAAAATTAGATTAAAAAATTTTATTTAACATTTATGTTTAAGTAAATTATATTTAACTTCTTGTTTATCTAATTTAAAAGTAATTTTAAATTAGATAAAAATTAGAGTAAAAATCGCATTTAACGTTTATGTGTTTCAGTAAATCATATAAATTATATACCGGAATCGGTAATAATCAGTGATCGTTATTTTTATTAGATTTTTCAAAGCCATTCAACGCCGCTACGTCCTGAACGACTGAACGAGGCAAAACTTCTTGTGCCTTCCGGCAATGTTCGAGACTAATTTCCTACGGAATTAAAAGTTTCCATTGTTCTCTATTGTGAAGGCAACAACGTAAAAACCCGAAAATTCCGCTCAACGCTACGGTGAATCGTTTTTTTTTTTTTTTTTTTTTTTTTTTTAATATCGAAAAAGTAAATCGAGATAAGGTAAGCATGTTTGACGTCGCGTGTCAGACGTGTAAATGTAAATGTTGCATTTAACAATCCTCTAATTAAAAAACTTGTTTTCACAAGTTATTCAAAATGTGTAATACAATTAACGTTTGAAGCGTAAAAATAAGGCTTGTACAATATTATGTCATATAATAATGAAAGATTTCATGAAAAATTAACGAAAGGTCCGCATCCACGCAACCTGCCGGTAACAGACAAGTGTCTTTTAAAAGTGATGGAAAATATGATGTCCATTCATTCCGTCAACTAACGACGAAGCGCAGAACATTCAACCGAGAATCACCTGTTTAACTGTTGCGCCTCTATTGTCTCTGCTTAATTCAACCAGTGACAACTATTCTCCAGTAACATCCTTCATGTTTATTGTATAACTGTACTTTATATAAAGTATCCTGGCGGAAGATAAATTCAGCTCCATTGAAACAAGACACTCACACTTTATCGATTCAGCTCAATAAACCTGCACCTGAGGAGCGTAAGAAGAATGTAAGCAATTAAAATTTTAATTTTTTTAGGGGAAGCCTACAAACGTTTAGAGATTCATATAAGTATACAGTTATGAAATACATTAAGTAAGAGCCTATACAGATTAAAATTTATATACGACACTTGATGCTCCAAATCTAATTAAGTAATTTTTATCTTAAAAATATAATTTGTTTATATAAATGATGATGATGATTTTGAACTACGTTTTTATCGCAGTTTATTTTTAATAACTGTGTTTCAGAATTTTAGCCGATCTCATTTCAATTTTATTTGCGTATAATATATTATGTAAACGTATTGAAACCAGCAATCTTCTCAATTTAATTCTCCCTTTATCTCTATTTCTATTTCAGATTGTATAAAAAAATGCTCGTTACAAATTCGTTCGCAGTCACTCGCTCCGATTGTTCGTGCTTTCGCGCAGTTTCTTCGGATTTACGTCGTTCGTTGGTGGCAACGGATATCGGGTGCCTTCGACAGAAAGGTCCAGCTGGTCTCTCTCTCCCTCTCTCGAAGAAAGAATTTGGCAGCCTTAAGACAAAAGGTGATTAGGATACTCGCAGTCGATGGTGGTTTATAAAGACCCCCATAGCGTGGCGTGATGAGGTCAACCAGCAGGGAGTCATCTGTATAGCGAGGCCCGATCAAAAGCTTATCCTTGCCACGTGATATACTGCCCATGGATGCTTGCCAAGCGTTCTCCGGTCTCTCTTTCTCTCTCTCTCTCTTCTTCTCTCCGACCTGGTCCTGACTGCCCTCCCTGACCGGCAGTCTGACTGACTGACTGACTGCCTACCTTGAGACTGCCTGATTTCGTATCCTCGCATATCCACGGTCGAAGGGATCATGCCTCGCTTCGTCCGCGGCGTCGTGCGCGCTGCCCGTACGCCGTCGCCTCCACCATTAAAGTGACGCCCGCTGAGATTTGTATTTGCATAACCCACCGGCCACGTACCAATCGGCGTTATCGACGAGTGCTCGTGAACAACGAGTGGCATCGCCTTACCGGCGTCGCTTGGACCGAGTCGCGTGGGAACTTGAGAGCAGGATATACGTCGTGCCCTTCGTTGCACGAGTGACTCCAATCAGCTCTCGTTCATTCTTACCTACTGCGTGATGCTTTACTCCATACTGGTTATAATTTTTCACGAGATAATTATCTCGTTTCAAATAAAAGTTCCCCACGCGCGCACAATTTGATATAGAAAGGAGAATTAATTGTACGTCCCTCTCTCTGAAGTATAAAAATCGACTAAAGAAATCATTATCGGACCTAACATTCTCAGAGAGTAATGATCGCCAGTCGGGCGCAATCTATCCTATCGTATAATACGGCTTTTTCAGACGGTCAAGAATTAAATTCCGCATCGCGCGATTGAGTTGAGATATTCCCGTAGAAGTGCGGCGTAGGCTATACGTAAGCGTGAACGCCCAGTGCCGGGTGTTCGTGCTTAACATTTAGTCTCGCGATCTCGCGCAACGACTCCCGGGGGAGGCGCGCGCCCCGTGAGGCCGGGCGTGAGGGCGGTGGAGAAAAATGATGATCCGAGGCGGAAAGCGGCACAGCCAAAGGAGCATCATCCGCGTATATACGCGCCCGGTCGTTCCATGGTCGGCACGCATACGCGCTCGTGCTGCGCGACGAGCAACCGCCGTCTCGTATCACATCGTCCGCCGTCCGCGCAGTGTGGGAAACCGCGCCGCCGAGAGACAGGGGGGCGAGAGAGAAAAAGAGAGAAAGAGAGAAAGAGAGAGAGAGGAAGAAGGAAGGCCGCGAGAGGAAGAAAAGAGGAAGAGGGAACGACTCCGAACGCGCGGCGGAGTAGCATTTAATCAGAGCCTCGCGTCGAAGTGCACGGTACACGTGTACGTATACTGCGGGGGGTTGGGAAAGGGAGGGGAAGTAGAAGAGAAGCGGTATATGGTTCGGTTAGTTTTTGCTCGGGAGGTTGCCTGGAAATTGGCGCCAAATTAGTAAGGAGGACGAGGCGAGGCTCACGGTGCCTTGGGCTGCGTGACGCGAGACATTAAAAGTAACCTCTGCTCTTGTACACCCTCGTCCCTCCGCCGATCGCTGCTGCTCCTCTCCCGCCCCTCCCTCCCTCCCCTTCTGCTCCGTCCTTCCCGTTCTGCCGTCGTTCTACCCGACCCCCCGTCCTTTTCGCTCTCTCTCTCTCTCTCTCTCTCTCTCTCTCTCTCTCTCTCTCTCTCTCTCTTTCTCTCCATGCAGCATCACAACAACTCTTCCTTCTTCCTCCCCATCTTCTTCTTCTCCTTCTTCGTCTCTTCCTCTTCCTCCTCCTCCTCCGCAAAGATGTCCGTACTCCGGAGGAACGGGCAGCAGCTTAGAACTCCTCGGCCTCCCAGTAATCACGTTCGCCCAACGAAAGGAAACGAGAGAAAAAGGAGGAATTCGCACTTACACCAAACTCAGGTCTGCGCGTATAAGCGATTGGGGGGTAGGTAAGGAGCATCGGCAGGAAGGGAGACGCGGAGGGAAGCGTGTGATACCGAGCCGAGGCCGTTCGAGGATGGTCGTTGTCGAAAAAGGGTATCACGCCAACGGTCGCGAGAGAACCAGGCCGTCCCCCTGCTTCCCGGACTCCCCTCCCCCCCCTCCCGAATTGCCGGCACCATAGCGCACGGAATGACGCTGACGGGACCAACAGCGACCAAAGTATCTCACGGACCTGAATGTTTTTGTCGCTGGCACCGTCAATAAACGCACGAGCGCCAGGGAATTTTTGAAAAACGACGAGAAAAGGCGGGGGGAGGATGTTTTACAGGAAATTTGTAGGCGCCGCGTTTGTTCTCCACGAATGGGAGCTGACGGCATGGACGCAGAAAAATTAACGCTCGTCCGTGGAACTCGAGGCTTTCTGGAATTTTAAATATATACATCGCTCGGGTACGATTACGAGTTCGTTTCTTCAAGGACGATTCTACGAAATGAGTCAAGTGCCAGCGATTAAAATACATGAGAAATCATCTGCCATGTTTACGTAGGAGGTATATTTATCGAAAATCAAGCTTAGACGTTAATTTGATAATATCGGTATTTAAAGAAGAAATACCTTTTGACTTATCACAAATTGTAAAATTGTTACAGATTCACTGTTTATGGTAACTATTACAAACTTATTGGATATTGCCAGCGTCTCGTACGACCTTAGAACCCATTCAGATCGATTCCATCACGTCGTTTTATAATACACAACCGCGAAGAGGTAAGCATAGATTCGGTGGTCATTCACTCGGATGAGACCGGTCGTTCGCTAGGTGGTGCACCCACAGCCCAGTGATTTGATTTCCATTTCCATCCAGAGGGGAGTCTGGCGGTCCGCTCGAACACGACTAAAACGCTACTCCTATTACGGCTAGAGACCCGGGTCCTGATTTGCACCGGCGATAGCGCCAGCACACCGCCAGGCGTAGAGAACGCCGGCTGATGAAAAAGGAGGTGAACGACGAAAAAGGGGGTAAGCGGAGAGGGAAGAGAATCCTCCGTTCGCCACGCTGCACGGGGGATTCACCTCCGGTCGACGAGGCGGCAGCTGCGTTTCTCGGCCGCCGTGCATGCGTTGCGCACGCACAGGGTGCCTCCGAAGAGAGAGAGAGAGAAAGAGGGACGCGCGTAGATTATAGATGCGTCGCGGTGATCACAGACAAACGTTTAAATCGCTAAACGTCGAATTACACGCGGCGCGTTCCCTCCCGTCTCCTCTCTCGGGGTTCCATCGACCGTGGAAGATAATAACAGTCCTCGCATAGATTCGGCTAGCTGCCGACTTTTGGTACCGTTCTCGTCGACAGCTGCGACCATCCATCGTACGTAGACTCGCTCGAAACTGGCTTGCAATCGTTAGCCGTACGTTACCATCGCGCCACGCACACGGTCATCCAAGAAGCGAAACGGGCGCGCGCTTTGGCCTAAAACGGATGCAGCAATGCACAGATTGAGGGAGAGAGAGAGAGAGCAGAATATCCCCCTGCTCTCCTAATCTTGGCACGCGCGAGATAGAACGCGCCGTTAAATCCCGATTCTGTATAATCTCTATCTTCCACTCGTCGTCGTAGCTCGTCCCAAAACGCGCGATTTCAGCGCGATCACCCCTCAGCCACTTTCTAAACGTGGTCCGCGGCAAAGGAGGAAGAGAAGAACTTTGCGCGCGTAGGTACGCGTCATTTTTATATCACGGCGGATTCCTCGAGGCGCTTCCTTTTAGACGTTCCGCATCGCGACCGCACACGACGCGTCGACACGGCCGGGTCACTCCAAGTCAGTAACATCAATTAGCGTCCTCTCTCGCGCGTTTCGTTCTTTGCGCCTCGGCAAGCGGCGAGCACCGCGCGCGCTTAAATGTCCACGGATCTATCCACGCCGTGGCCCCGACAAAAGGAAGCGGCGAGGCCGCGCCGTCACCGGCCGCGCGATGACATATGAGCTACCGGGCTCTTTGTGTCGTCTTGAATACCGCTTAAATTGGGGAACGCGAGCCATCAAGGGGCTACTGAACGTCGCCCCGCGCGGACATCGCGATTTATCACTGTGTTCTAACGTTTGCCGTCAGGAACGTGAGGCTAATCAGAGATCCGCGCGAGAGCGCGCCGAGGAAGGTAAAACTTTCAAAAATAGGAAAAAAAAGAAGAAGAAGAAGGAAAGAAGAGCGATTAGATTCAAATTGGCGCAATCGGCCAATCTAGCTCGTTGCGGACACAAGGAAAGTAACGACTCGTTAATAACGTCGATCTTGCAAAACTCGGCGGAACACGGCGTGCCGAATCGGCGATCGAAGTAGATCGGTCATCCGCATTCTGCATCGCTCTCTGGCGCCGCGCCGCGCCGCGCCGGTGAGAGGAGATCGACAAACGTCATTCGCCGCCCTCATTAGGTTTCTAGATCTCGTTACCGATTTTGCGCAATTGGTAGTCCGTTATATACGGACGATTTAGCACCGTTAAGTCGCTCGATAGAGACGAACTAATGATTACGTATGGGAGGGTGAGCTGGGAGAGAAGGTGTACTCACTGGCTACACAGGTCATTGACCTGCATTTGCAGTCTACATTTAGCGCCAATAATTGCCCGTTTACTTGTCTTGTGGAAAATAAGCGTGATATTTCTCTCTCTCTCTCTCTCTCTCTGGCATCTCTGAGAATCGTTCTCGTCTTCTGAATCTTTTTGATCCAAGAAATCGCCGTCTAGAAAAATTGTACGACGTATCTCCAGTTATTATCCACGTTCGACGGCGGCCTGTAACTTACATCGGCGAGATAGCTTAACAAAATAGATGATCGGGACTCGCGCGCGCGTAAGAGTGCGCACCGTGCGCGCTCGACGAGCGCTAAAAATGTCGGCCGAGGAGGAGGCGAGCGGGAGAAGGGGGGTCCGCGCGGCGTTAGCGGCGTATATACACGCCAGGTAGATATATAAGGAGCAGATGCGTCTGTCATTAATATGAGCGGGCCGGGCTATTAATAACCGGTTAATGAGGCACTCTCTCGTCCCTCGCCATCCCATCCCTGCCGCCCTCGCTTCGCTGTCATATGTGCGTGCGTATAGGACCGACTGGTACGCTCGTATCATGCCACCGCGGATAAGGGAGATGATCGTGCACACGTACACGTATACACGTATACGCGTGCGTTTTCACACGCGCCCACGAATCGCATTGTACTCGCGCCCGCACGGTCGTCAAAGGGCCCCGCCGAACGTCGTGATTTATAATCGGCCGCGTGCAGCAGCGGGTGAATAGGACGGGGAGAAAGGCGGGGAAAGGGATGCGATTGAGCTTGAAGACTCCCGTTCCAAGGAAAATACGGCGATACGTAAAAGTAAGATTCTCTAGCGGTTGACGATACCATGATGAACTATATACGTTACGATATAAAACTATGAAACATTGAAGCGTCAAGAGTGAAGATTGCGATGCTGAAAATTGTTACGAGTTGTCGTGAAGAAACTTTGTTTTAACACAGAACTGTGTTGCAATAGAGCCACAGACTGTTTCTAATGTAAAATCTAACTCCTATATAGTTTAGTAAAATATCCTTTAAATTTAATCGTTTTTGTATCGTCGTAGAACGTTTGCGATTTTATGATTCATAATAAATTAATTTTATTTTCTTAATAATAGCAATAATTAATATAGTATATACATGTGTATATACTTAAATGGCAGAAGTAGAAAATTACGTTGATTTTAGACAGAATAATCAATACCGTTCTCTATAGTTGTTTTGAACCAAGATAAGATGAGAATCTTATACCGTGAACAATTTTCTCGTTTTAGCTGTTCAACAACTAAAATTGTTTTAAATGTTTCCAGCTAAGTCAACGACGTTGGCTATTCCAGATTAATAACGATTATCGATTGGACAAAGTATCAGAGCGGGATAAGCGAAACGAGTGAGTCCCAATACCAAGTCATTCGGCATACGCTTAAGGTATCGAAACCGATTAGACTAATCTCGACCGATGAGGGAGGATCGCACTGGACAAGAGGAAACCAATTTAACACCTTCGGGAGACCCCGTGTCGATAGCAACGGCGCCGAAAACACGAGATTCTTATCGACAACTTAATCGGGGTGTATAATCATGAAATTAATATATCGAATTAAATTGCATCGCACGCCGGTTACGCAATTACAGATCTAATGTTTTTTTTCTCCCTTAGGTCACGCGAATTTCGCACGTTTCGGCTGAACGATCTCGAAATGGGAGAAAATAAACGCGGAATATTTCTATCGACTCAGGTAGAGAGGTATCCTTGTCCCCCCCTAGATCTGCAGGCAAGTTTCACACCATGTACCAGGGTAGGAGACGGAGGGGGAGGAAAGACTGACGGGGGGGTTGGCCTCCGATAATTAAATGAGAACCCCTGAGTATACGAACGCACAGGAACGCCCACGCCATGCATCAACCGTGACGTAGATAGGTAACGCCGCTGCAGATGGAGAAGATGGTCCTCCGAGATATACCCCCGCGGTCGGTCTTCCACCTTAGTTAGGGTCAGCTATCTCGCGCGACCCATCTCCGCCTATCCAATCACACACCGCGCACCGCGTATATGGCACGCAAGCGATAATACACGGTGTCCCAATTATCCCGCGACACGGCAAGGGCCCGTGTCGGCAAAGAGACTCTCTCGCCCGTTCGCTCGCTCGCTCTCGCCGTGAGAGCATCTTCAACACGCCCCCGTTGCTCTGCCCCCTGCCCCCTCGTCCCAGTCGGGGCCCCAGTCGGTGGACGGCGACGAGTGTATCGGTTCCACGTTGTAAATCGCGAACACACTCCGACCCGACTCTCCGCCATCGACAGGCATTCCAGCAGCTGGGAAGAGCCGTTCGCTTTTTGTTGCTTATTCCTCCGTTCGTTTTAAACGGGTTATTATCTTTGAGAATCCTCTGTCTCGAAGCAGTGCTCTCAATTATTCGTAAAATCTAAGAATATACTGCTGTATTGTAAGTGAAACTCCGATGGATCTACCTTTAATTATCGCAGTACAATTGAATTGTTTACGTTTAACTTAAGGGCGGATAATGATCGAGAAAAGCCGATTTAATATATATTTCTATCTACTAAAAAGTAAGATAGTACGATAGTTTAAATCGTGCGCCTTCGTATTACACTAATGTAGTTCTGCATAAATAATGTATTCCTTTAAATAAGGGAGAGAACGATAAATAAAAAAGTCGAAAAAGACGTTTGTAGCGAACAACGCCTCTTAGCAACGGATAGGCAATTTAACGCACGCAAGTCTGGAAGCGTTACGCTCGTCCCTTTCGAAATCCGGAGCAACAAAACGACTGCGGTCTATTGAAAGCAACATCTTTAACTTCGCGCCACGCTCGAAAACGTGTAGGGTGTACAATTTCAATCCGACCGCGATCTCACGTCTCCCTCTTCGTGTTTTGCATTGGAGCCATGGACTGATCAATTAATTTGTTTTCACCGAAGAAAATTGCGAGAATTAATGAACATTCTGAATCTCTAAAAGCTCACACGACGTAAGCCCTCAGGACGCGCGTAGCTTGATGTTCGACCTAATTCGAGAGAGTTTCAGCCTATCGTAAACTCGACTTCCTTTATACGCCTGCATAATGGCGTGTAAAACCGGCTACTTCAGTCTCGAAAAATGGTTATTGTATATATATATTTTTTTTATCGTGGAACAGCTCCAAGTGGAGCACTAGAACGTCGAAAGGATTTTCCATGTCTTCGTCTTCGATCGTGACAGCGACGAAAGAGGCGCGAGTTCAGCTCTTAAGTGCTTGAGCAAACGCTGACGATACCACGCGTCAAATTTTTCTTAAAATTTGCATAGTATTATCGCAAGGAGCTGTTTACAGAGACACATGTATTGTATAAAAACGCGACGAGAAATGTACGATAAGATAAAAACCCTTCTGTGAAGAGATACTTCGCCATTGATTCGCGATTAATATGTTCGCTACCGCTGTGCGATTGGAAAACCGATCGCTAGAGACTTTATTTTAATAGATATGCACGTTTTTCATTTACGCACACATAAATGTACTAAATAGACAATGGAATATGTTAAATAAAGTGTCACACGTGTATGACGTTAGGCTTTTATAAGAATCAGTGCGTCACACATATGTGACGTATGCGGTAGCGAACGTGTTTAAAGTGTTTGAATGCCGGAAATAATCATGAAAATCTACAAAAATTAAATGCTAAATAAGCAGCACGTTTGCGGCTTTTCTGTCTCCCACGTCGGAAAGTGCCATAATAAATATCGTGATAAGTATATAAAAATACAATTTACTATACATACAGTTCTTTATTTATTTATTTATTTTTAAAAATTGAAAGAAAACACTTCGATTGTAAAGCCTAATTAAGTTCTGCGAACTGCGATCCAAGCTGAACGCATTATCAAGCTTTGGTACTTTTCGATATGAAAACTGTGGGCGGTGTGATTGCACTGCGTGGTACTTAAATGATTAAATGCGACTCTGCTTGCGAAAAAAATCGTGACAAACGCGTGCGAACCGCATCAGATGGTCCCGCGTCGTACAATCGAAAGACGCGATGGAGGTGTACCACGCCCTTGTCGCCACGGCCAGCCAATCCCTGCTGTCGCCTGTGTCGCTCTGTGGTGGGGACAGAGGACAGCGACATTCTGAGTCGTGGAGGACGGAAGCGCAGCATGGCGAGGAAATCCAATACACGTGTCTCCGCTCTTAATTCGGGGGTAGTGCCTAACGCACGTCGCGAGCTGATTCGTTGGAGGAGGAGGAATCTGGTGACACTTTGCGTGACCTATCATTGCGTCGTTGCGTAATAAGGAAGCGATATTATCGCAAGCCGTAACGTGATTAGCAAAAGCTGTTATTTCTCGATTTTGAGATAATTATTTAATTTTCGTCCAGATAGAATCTTTTCTCAGTGATTTATACTATTGTGCTTTGTGCTATTATGCTACTTGGAGTATTACACTATAAATAATATCATGGTATTGGAAAATTTGCAATCACAATGCACTTGATTAAAAAGTTTACACGTTTCGAAGTTTTGATAAAAACAATAAATTATATTTATATTAATGATAGGAATTTTAAGCTATGTTATTTCTCTTGAAATATTATTTAAATTAAACATGTTACGTTCACCTTTAATCTACTTTCCATTTGTGGATTATAAAAATAAAAGTATTGTATACGTAGATCAAGTATTTATACGCTCTTATTATAATAAAGCCTATTAAGTGTTCTATAATTTGTGTCAGAATTCAGGATAGAATTCTATTTATAATTTTATATGCCGTGTAATATATGAGAAATACTTGAACAATCAGAAAAAAATACACACATATATATATATGAAATATATACGTATATTAAAATTCGTACATGCATACTTGTGTTGAACCGATTATTGCTTTTGCGCTTGAAAAGTTCAGCCCCAGGGCGCCGAATAAACAGTGCTTTCTCTCTTTCTCTCATTTTTTCCTTTCTTTATGTTTGTCTTTTCTTAAGTATTGATGTCTTGAATTGTCTGTCCAGTTTGTCTGGTTAGACCCTTGAACTTCAGATCTCATTCGGCTTATGCTTCGTCTATGCGTACTGTGCGTACATGTCATACATTATTATTCCTCTTTACCCTCCCATTTTTGTTACACCTAAAGACACATCTAACGAAGTGACAACAAGAGAAGAACAGTTCCTCAGCAAGAGCCCCACCCACGAAGGGCGGTGACGGTATCTGTGTCGCAGAATGCGGAGGGAAAAGTCGCCGACGACGACCAACGCCTGGGTCTGGTCCCGTTGGCGACACCAAACGCCGTAGGGAAAGGGCGACAACAGCGTGTCCGGGCTCGGGGGAGGGCACGAGGCGACGGTGGACGGGGCGACTCGGCGAGGGGCGACGCGCGGGGAGAATCGGGCATCGTCGAGTGACAAACTCGGAGAGGAGTTGTCACCGCGCTCTCGGCGAATCAGGGGTTCCGGATAGACGCAAAGAGGAGGGAAGAGAGAAAGAGAGAGTGAGAAAGAGAGAAAGGAGAGAGGGAACGGAAGGACGTCAAGGCGCAAGCGCTCGCGACCCGCTGGACACGCGGGCGACACATCGATCCACGGTTCCACAACCTCCACCCCGCCCGCGCCCCGCCACTCTCCTCTCTTCCTACCCCTCTTTCTTCTCCTCTTCTTCCTCTTCCTCCTAGACCACCTCCCTCACCCTCGTCCTCGCGCTTCTCCTTCGGGAACCCCTCGTGCTTTGTCCCTCCATCCGCCATCGTCTCCATCTACCACCCCCAACATCCACCTCCGTCTCCTTTCCTTGATTAAACCGCGCTCTCGCTGCCGCCGCGCAGCGTTGTTGCTCGTGAAAGTATCAGGCTCTCTCGGGCGGCGCGGGGGATTTCCTGTTACATCCGGGGGGATGAGAGATGAGAGAGAGAGAGA